>NC_056595.1:10283156-10583156 GCF_018340385.1 Cyprinus carpio | reverse complement strand
CACTCTCTCTCTCTCCCTGATTTTCACCCCAGTCTAAGGCCAAGACGGAAAGAGCGTTTCATGCCAAACAGCTTCAGTTTGAGTAACCACTATACACGGCACTCAACATGACAAAAAATGATTCCATTCTAATAATTTAGCTTAACCCTCAGAGTTGAAACATCACAAAATAAATGTTTAGACTAGGTATGAATGTGGCTTTTGTTTTTATTTTTATGGCATTCAGACTACATTAACAGAGACACTTGCTTTCAAAATTCAGTGGTTGATGAATGCGTTTTTTTTTTTCGTATATTTTTGCAAGAAGCCTGCAACCAATCTTGACTACCGTCAAAAGTTTAAGGTTGTTATGATGGCAAAGCTGGATTTTCAGCAGCCATTACACTGTCTTGACACGTGATGAGAAATCATTATAATATGCCGATTTGGTGTTCAAGAAAAAAATTTTGATTTGAAAAACAGTGTTCAGGAATTTCAAGTCTAATTAGTATTAATGTTGATTTGAAAACAGCTGTGCTGCTTTACATTTTTGTAGAAACCATCATGTATTTTTTTAATGTTTTTTTGATATTTGGAATGTTTTTGTATATTTAGTGCTTACTTGCTGAATAAAGTATTTGTGTCTTTATAAAAAAAATTACTGACCCTGAACTTTTGAATTGTAGTGTAGTTACATACTGATTCAAATCTAAAATGACATGCATATATTCTTCAAGCAAAATGGCTGATTTCTATAAATTGGAAAAGTATATGTGCACCAAATATAGGGTGTTGGTTGAGAGAAATGGTAACAAATATGTCAGTGGAAAAGATGACTTATATATTAAGAGATAAATATACAATTAAAAAAAAATTGGGGGGGGGGACCTTTCAAATTGTTTTTAAAATGTGGATGTATGAATGTAAAATACTGACAAGCCTTTTATTTTTTATTTGTTTATTTATTATTTTTTTTACGTTACATGTAAATTTATATGTATGTGTGTGTAATTAAAATTAAATAAAAATATGGCGCATTGAGTCACTACCAAACAAATGTGCACTTGTTTCCTTTTGTAATTATGTGATGCATTGAGTCATTACAAGACAAATTTTCACAATTTTTACTAAAAAATAGCTAATTAGAATTTGAAGGGTGTCATTTGTTGAATAGTGTTGGTGGGTTTTAGGGTTGAAAGGCACCCAATCGCTACTCAAAACTAGCCCAATCCTGGTTAAAATTCACATTCCAGGGGCTAAATCTCACATTATTGGGGGTTGCTTCCAAAACTAGCCCAATCGCATTTCAAGGGGGTCCCCTGTTAAAGTATCCCGAATGCACGGGAAAATTGGACAATGAACGAACTGGGATCTGGAAATAACATACATAAGTTTTGAAACAGCGCTTTGTTTTGTAACAGTGTTTTTTTTGATTCTCAGTTTGTTGTTAAACTGGACTTACCTTATTTCCTCCAGTCACAAACTGTTTATTGTTGGATTTGCTGAACTGAGGGTGTAGCGCCACGACCTGGAATTGATCAAGAGATTTCAGTTCAGTTTACGGCAACATCTGAGTTAATATCAATGTCCACTCCAGTACTTCTGAAGCCATATAGTGCCTCAGAGGGGGTTAAGACTACATCCAGTCTGAAAACATGCTCAAATAGTCCTTTTTAACCCAGGAAAAGTTAAAGGATTGATCCTCACAAACCAATACACAAAAATATCGATATAAGAAGATGACAGCGCCGGCTCTCTTTAATGTGTGCCATAGGTTACATCACTCATGCTCCACAAACAGGCGGCTCATGCATGATATGAAATGCCCTAGAGAAATCAATTAAGACTTGTAGCAGGCTGAAATTACATTGTTTTTCGAGAATTATCCATGTTTGCTATGACGGGAAATCGAAATCAAAGGGCTATTTCCCATCAGGCAGCAAAAACATTGCCAGGGGACCGACGACTTGCATTAACAGCAATAAGTTACCTTGATGGGACAGTCAAAGTTTTCGTGGAAGCCCTCCCTGGTGTACAGGCCGAACACTTGCACCTGGAAAAGATGAGAGAGAGAGAAATGGAGAAAGAGAGACAGAGATGTCTTTTTAAGGTAAAATCACTGTGGTCCAGAGATGCGTTCTGTGATAACAGTTGACTTGGGCAAAGCATCAGACCATATCCAGTGGGCTAGTTAACCATCTGCCAGACTCCCAATTAGTGCAAAGGTCAACTCTTTCTGCCCTTGCATGCCTTTATTTATGACTTAATCACTAGCGGTGCTGCAGTCCCCGACGGCTACAAACAAGCGTTAACAAAACATTTCACCTACACCTGTCTGTATAAAACAAGAGGAAACTAAAATGAGTGCGAGGTCTCAAAAAAAGTATTGAAAAGTGAAGCATCCTCTTGCATTTAAGATGATGGTGGGGAAAAGAATCTACTGACTTCAAGTTGTTCATTTCTTTCTGGTCAGGCAACAAACTTTGCTATTCTGAAAATCATGTATTTTAAAGTGCAGGTTTCTACTTCTTGGAAAAACCTAAAAAAGACTCTTCCTCTTAAGAAATGTGTCATATTTTGCATAACATCAATAGCAAAGTGGCTGGTAAGTGCAGAACAGCAAACAAAGGTCTCTATATTAATAATTTAATAGTTTAATAGTTTGATGCTTAATAATTAACAATAGTTTAATAATTTCATAGTTTAACATATGAAAAAGTTTGCTATTATTAATTGTGAATTGCCAAGATCACCACAGAACAATTCAACATTTATGTCATTAAAATAAATAAATAAATAAAAGTAAACTCAAGTATACTTTTCTAGTTAAACAGTTTGGACAGTCTATGAGCAAATTATATGAATTATTTATTAATTATTGTTTATTAATTATGTATTTATCAGTAGTTTTTTTAAGTTGTTTTTTGAAGTTAACTACTCCTAGATATTGCATGGGTTTCCATTCATTTATTCGCTGAAGACATCATGAAACGTATTTTACTTTGGAACATACCAACTTCAAATTGTTCATGTTTTCTTTTCCATTCCTAACTAGTATGAAAATCAGAATTTTCAACACGCAGTTTCTACTCATTTGAAAAAACCTAATAATGAAAAAAATCTTCCATGTCACATTTTGCCAAACAATGGTAGCAAAGCAGTCTGTAAGCTGGGATTCACAGTGCAGAGGAGTGAACAATGGCCTCCATATCGATTTTAATTGGTGTAGGTGCGACAAGATCTCGCCTCTGCCATAGGAACAGGGACAAACGTGGTCTATCATGCCACAGATCAGCCTGAGAAAGCCACACAAGGTGCTGATGATTAGCCTCCGTGTACTGATAACAACCAGCTCATGATCAATGAGCAGATAGATGGAAAGGAGCGATAGAAATCACAGAAGTATCGAGGAGGAGAGGAGTTCTTTTTTTAAACACATTTTAAAATGGACCAAATGCACACATGCTGTTTCTGTGGGTGTCAGAGTTGATGGAGTCGGTATTGAGTGGGAAGACAGGCACTACATCATGTCTTGCAAACAGAGAAAGATATGAAAACTCAAGTAAACAACTCCTTAGACTCTCGTGGGGAAATTCACTAAGAATGAACTGTGCAATGCTGATGGCATTGTTTATTTGCGCAAGCTTTGGATTTAGCACCCAACTCACGAAATATACCTGCAAATCTGGTAAGGGCATAAACAAACTCAAAAGAATTAGCGCTGAATGTGTTTTGCATAATGCAAATCCCCATTTTGCAGGTCAGTTATGAGTGCTGGGTTATGGAAGATGCAGCAGACTACCATAATCTTACATACTTTGCTGGAAGTGTACAAAATCACTCCACCACTGTGATACAGACACTTAAATATGTTATTAAAATGCCAATAAATCACTAGTCTTTTTATGTATGCCTCTTATTATCATTTTAATTACGCCTTTTATAATTTTCATGGATTTATCAATTTATTTAATTGTTTATTAATTTTCTAATTGTTTATTATTATTATTGTTATTATTATTTATTTTTATTTATTTTATGACTACTATTTTTAATAATTTTAATGTAAGTCACTTTGAATTACAATTCTATATTAAATATAAAATATATAACTAAAAATATAAATAAACTTGCCTTGCCTAGTGAATAGTTACAGTACATGCATGTCTGGATATATGTGCATTTATTATTGTTTTATCCATCATAGATAGAATAGAATAGAACATATACACAAAGATTGTTTGTTCTGGAGCAACATTCCTACTGACCAATCACTGCACTTGGATTTTAGGAGAAGGGACAGGAAAAAGGCCTGTAAGTAATGATTGATAAGTCAATGCCCTTTGATTTTAGGAATAAATTGAGGGTTTGGGGTTTAAACTAGAGATGGGGCTGTGATTGGTTGATCGTAAAAGGTTAATAAATTAAGTTAAAGAACAATGGAAGCTGAAGTTCTCACCTTTCCATCTTCAGAACAGATGCCAACATGATCACCGCTCTCATCCAAACTGATCTGGTTTATTTTCACTAGACTCTATAAGAATAGATAGAACATAGAAAAGAAAAGACAAAAGAGTAAAAATAATCAGACATAACATAGCTAAAACATGGACAGATAACAATTACACAAAGATAATTTCAGACTTGCAATTTCAAACTTCTGTGTAACATTTCCTTGGATATCCAGAAGGTAAACCTTCCCAAAGTGTGTCCCAAGAGCCAGGAACTGAAAGCAGAATGAGACACAAACATGTTAGATACACAAGTCAAAAGCACGGGACATCCTGCACTTATACAGAGTTAAAAGCTGTGGAGGCGGTATTAAAAATGAGTTTTACCAGGCATGGCTGTGAGGCCTCAGTGTTTGTGCGTGTATGTGAGAGTGTGTGTTTGTGTGTGTGGTTTCGTCTTGACCCTTCGAGGGCAAAAAGTGTGAAATTGCTGGAGGACAGGAAAGCCTATTTATCAGAGCGGCCCAGTGTGAAATAGTGTTTTTTTCCCCGACATATCAAAACGCTTCAACATAATATATGCGCCACAGGTCACACATCTCTGCCCTCCACACCAACACTCTGCCTGTCAGGCTAATGCAATTACATTTCAGAGTTTAACGTATATAAACGTTCAGTATTATCTGACGTGAATTGCCAATACCAACCAATTCAAAATTTATGTCATTAAAAAAACTAAATTAATTAGATAAACTAAACTTGTGTTAACTTTTCTAGTTTTACAGTTTGAAAGTTCTAGGAGTATATTATAAATTATATTACAGATATACAGCTCACACACCAAACTTTTTTGAAGGCTGCTTACTCCTAAATAGTGCATGCAATTCCATTTATTCGCAGGCAACATCATAAAACGTCGGTTGAGACCTATTAATCTTCCTATTAATTTGTTAACTGAAACAAGACGTTCAAACAATTAAATAACTGTAATTATATGCAAAAGTAATTAATAGGATAGTGCAAAGAGTTCTATGTACAACAGGTGGTTGGAGGGGAGGGGCTTATAATGAGGTCTAGGTGATGTCAGCAGAAAAGGAAAGTTGTTTCAGAGTCAGAGCAAGTTAGAGTATTATACTTTCATTAAATATTTAAAGCCATTTTTCCACCTTGGAATAACACAAGCTGATGAATGAGATATTATAATGATATTATGAGAGTGGGAATGTGTTTTAAAAAATATGAAAAATTTTCAGTTGTTTTCAAAAAAGTCACTCAGTTCACAGAATATTACATACATCTTTAATTAGCAGAACATTTCTTACAATTACATGTTTCCATGGTATTTAGCAGATTAACACTATTTCATCTGGATCAGTTGGTGAAACAACTGTCCCAAAGCAAGCCAGGTAATTTTGTCAATTGTATAATTATTATTATTATTATTATTATTATTATTATTATGATTATTATTATTATTATTATTATTATTATTATTTATTTTTTTGTAAATCAATTACCACAGTAATGATAACAGCCAGGGACAATTATAACATTAAGTGAAGATACTAGTATTAATATTAAAAATGTAAATTATAAAAATAATATATTAAATTACTGGACAACATTACAATAATTGATCATAACATTACATACATTATAATAAATATGTATTTCTCGATTGTCTCAAACCCTACACTGATTTTTAGATATAAAACATTAGTACTGATTCATTGCTGTCTGAGTCTGACAGAAAATCAGGCCTACGTTTAAAAGCTGCATATTTTTGTAGGCCTAACTTTGTTAATGTTCACTAATTTGCATTATTGCAGTTAAGTAATTAAGCATTCCAACTAAGAGAAGTAAGTTCTCTTTTTTCTTGTCAATATTATTGTTTGATAATATGATTGTTTCATTTGATTTTGAATTAATTACCAATTTCATAAGGCCCTGGTGAATGGAATCAGTGAATTCCATGTGCTCCCTTTAGTTACATAAATATTGGTCATTAAAGTAGCATAAAGTTGATTTTGGATTTTATTAGCTACAGAAGAGCTTATGTTGTGTATGGGCTTTGCATTGTGTCACTAAGGTTAAACAAATAAAATGAAATCAGGCCACATAAGGTGACATTCAGTTCAGTCCAACCGCCAACCTAAAATTAGTTTGACACCCCTGCAGATTTGGGTCTATCACCCTGTCATCTGAAAACTGAACCCAACTTTACAAAAGCATCCAGACACACTATAAAACACACACACAGAATGAGTCTTGCTCTGAAACTGAGGTTACCCTGCATCTAAACACACACACACACACACCTGCTTACACGTGCACAGACCTTTCCCTGTCGCAGCACACCGAGCCGCCCCATGCTTCACTGCAGTCTATAATGAAATGCTTATATTTACAGGCACAGTCGAGCATGTCCAACAGAACCCCCCGCAATCTCCCCAAATAAAATCAGCCAAAAATAAATAAATAAAAGGTGTGGCCTTACCAGCCTCAGTGGCTCTTAAAGGGATTTATCAAAATCGAATTGCTGAGATGAAATTCGGATTGCTGGCACTTAAAATATGAGGCAACATTAGGCAGGAGGGCCGCTGGTGCGAGCGTGTTCTTGTGTGTCTAGGTGGCGGAATGCACATCGGAGCGCATACATAAAAGACTAAAGGAAGAAACAGAAGCAGGGAACGATAGGGATAGGAGTGAAGGAGTGAAGGGGGGACTCATTGGAAATTCAGCTTTTCAATGTCTTCACTTCTTGCAAGCTTGCCTTTTTTTTGAGAGATGGAAGAAGAGAAAGGGGGGGGGGGTCCCCAGGGAAAAACAGGAAAGGGGGGGGGAGAATAAAAATCAATAGCTGTTAATAAAACATCAGGTGAGGAGACATAACTAGGTATGACTATTCCTCCACAGTGTCTGTGCATGAGTGAACCGGCTGCCATGACGATTAACCAGCCCACGTAGAATGTTCCACCAACAAAAATATCAAGCTCAGGACAAAACGGAAAGAAGACAGGCAAAAAAGACATAGAAATCTAAAGGTAGAGGAAATAAACAGGAAATCAGCAAAAGGCTGGTGGCCTGTGAGCATTTGTGCCTAAGCACTTCTCTAAGAAAAGTACAGTGTGGAGAAGACAAGTCAAAAATATTATATTGAGAACGATGCAAATGTGATAATAATAATAATAATAATCTGCTCCAATAAATCTCTGCATTTAAGAATTTAAAAAATAAATGAAAAAGAACTATAAATTTACAGTTAAGTTTCTAATTAAATCATTTAATTTCTGTGCAATATGAAATACATCCACACACTCAAAAAAAAAAAAAAAAAAAAAAAAAAAAATTTGTAAGCACATCATATCCTGCACTTTGTTTCTTAAAAACAGGCAAAATAGCTTTTAAGCACCTTGTCATGCACTGTCATGCAGCTGGCCGCATCCTTCTGCAAGACCTCGGTCACACCATTGGTCAGCCTCTCGTACTTCAGTTTAGGCTCCTCCTCTGTATCCTCCTCCTGTACAAACAAAACACACCCATTCTTCACTAATGTTAAGTTCAAGAGGCACCAGAGAATACAATTTATTCACACATTCATAATTAGCATTAGTAATATGTGTTAAGTAGTAAGATGATTTTTTTAAATGCAAGAATGCATTAAAAGTTACAGTGAAGACATATTTTTTCCAACAAAAGGTTTCAATTACAGATAAATGCTGTTCTTTCGAAGTTTCTGTTCATCTGTGAATTCTGAATATAATGGTTTCCACAACAGTCTTCAACATTGATAATAATAAGAAATGTTTCCTGAGCAGCAAATAAGCATATTAGAATATTTGTGACACTAAAGACTGGGGCAATGATGCTGAAAACTTTAATAAAATTACATTATAAAACATATTCAAACAGAAAACGGCTATTTTAAATTATAATCATATATACTTTCGTACTCTATTTTAGACCACATAAAAAAACCCACACACATTAAATAATCTTATCAACCCAAAACATTTGAAAGGTAGAAGTGTATTTTGGACTTAACAATTCCAATCACTACAATGGAAATAAGTAGCCAGCATAATTATGAATAAGATAAAATCACAGGCATACTGCCTATGTGTTTCATTTTATCAAAAAAAATTTCTTCACGTCACCAACACCTCCATTGTCCATTTCCTGTTGTGTCCAGATGTGAAATTTCTAATGCCTGAGCATTTGTCATGGTCTACAAAGCCATTACAGACAGGGACGGAAAGACAGAGAGAGGCGGGAAAAAATCCTGACAAACTTTCTACGGTGGGGAGAGGTGGATGATTCTCTCCAGTTTCATATCCAATAATTTCTTCCTCTTGTTAGTGTTTGCCATCGCCACGCCGATGTGGTGGATGAGTGTTGTGCCTCATTCCCTGCCAATCCTAATTGGTGCCCTGGGGAGCAGGGGATGAAGGGAAGTCTGTCTTTAATTGCCCCTTTTCTGGAGTGGTGTGACCATCCACACTCTCCTTTTTCACTCATTCCTCATTCTGTCTCTGTCTTTCTAGTTATAAACTTTGCTGGAATGTTATAGTGAAACATTGGACCTCAAAACCACAGATTAATGTCAAACCCCGCCAGCACACACTGCATGACATCATGTTTAGAGGCTGTGGCATGTTTTCTTTAAGCCGTGAGTGGTGCGTTCTTCTTTCATGAGGAGAGACGGCTTTACGTGGAGTGTCATGAATGCTGTCAAGCTCCAAAAATGTCATACAGTATGAGCTCAGAGGACTCGGAAGGTGTAGTCCATCTGAGAGCACATTTCCACTCAGCCTTCAACACATCCATGGTCACATCAGGAAGTGTTGGGGAGAGATAGATGAGGGGATAGAGACGGTATGGAAGGCTTATTTTCATCATGAAATACGAAGGTTATTGATTTTTTTTTTCTTGAAATTTTCTTAACTTTTTTCAGAATTGCAAGATATAAACTCAGAATTACAAGATATAAGATATTATTGATTTTTTTTTCAGAATTACTTTTTTCAGAATTACAAGATATAAGTTAGGTTGCAATTATGTAAGAATTGTGAGATAAAAAGTTGCAATTACTTTTTTTTTTTTTTGGCAGAAAAAAACTCCACAATTATTTTCTATTTGGAATTTAGACTTTTCTTCTCAGAATTTCAAGTTAATATTTATAAATGTAATATGTTTATGCATCAATTGAGAAAAAAAAAAAAGTAAGAATTGCAAAATATAAACTCAGAATTCTAAGAAAAAAGTCACAAATGTGATACAAAAAAGTCATAATTACCTTTTTTTAATTCTGCAGTGGAAACAAGCTCCTTTATCTCACAATTATTTTCTTGCAATTTCTTTACAATTTCGACTTTCCTTCTTAGAACTGCGGGTTTATATCTCAATTTATATATCAATTAAGAAAAAAATGTTCCAAGAATTGCAAAGAAAAAAGCCACAATTGTGAGCTAAAAAAAAAACAAAACAACTGATAACACTTTACAATAGTTCCATTAGTTAAAGTTAATGTATTAACTAACATGAACAAACAATGAACATTACATTTATTACAGTATTTATTAAGCTTTGTTAATGTTAGTTAATGACAATACAGTCATTCATTGTTAATTCACAGTGCATTAACTGATGTTATCAAGCACTTTTGATTTTAATAATGCATTAGTAAATGATGAAATTAACATTAACTAGGATTAATAAATGCTGTAGAAGTATTGTTCATGAGAACTAAAGTAAAAATTAACTTGCTTCTGCCATGGAATAAAAAAAAAAAGGCTGCAATTCTGAGTTTATATTTCACAGTTCATACTTTTGAAAAGAAAAAGAAAGTGACGTGACATACAGCCAAGTATGGTGACCCATACTCAGAATTCGTGCTCTGCATTTAACCCATCCAAAGTGCACACACACACCGTGAACACACACAATTTATGCTGCAGCGCTGGGGAGCAGTTGGGGGTTCAGTGCCTTGCTCAAGGGCACCTCAGTCGTGGTATTGCCGGCCCGAGACTCAAACCCACAACCTTAGGGTTAGGAGTCAAACTCTCTAACCATTAGGCCACGACTGCCCCAATCAGTCTTTTCCTATCAGAAATGCAAGTTTATATCTCACAATTGAGAATTAGAAAAGTTTTTTCTCAGAATTGTGAGATTATATCTCGAAATTCTATGTCTATATCTCACAATAATTAAAAAAATTAAGAATTGTGAGATATAAAAAGTCACACCATTTTTTTTAAAATTCCATGGCAGAAATAAGCTTCCATAAAACACGGCTCTACAATTATGAACAAAACATTTATGAATGGTTTACAGTGAATACAATCTCCAAGGTGCCTGGGTGCATAGAGAAGACAGGAGATAGCTCCACGGACTGAGATTTCATTTACGAGGCTGTTGTTTCCTTCTTTCAGTTTTCATTTTGAATTGAGGACTAGAAGGTCTACTTGACATTTCATTCACTGTATAACTTAAAGACATTTTCAATTTTCAAAAGTTTCTTCATGAAACAGCACTCGAGAAAATGAACACACTGTAATATGACCTTTTACAGTGGCACTGTACACTGAATATGTTACAGCAAGTTACTGTATACAGTTCTGCTAAACACACTCCTTGCACGACTGCAAGATGATAATTTTAACAAAATGGGATCATATTTTTTATTTAGCACTGTCCTGTGTCACACAAAGATGTTTTCATAAAGTCCACAAGACAAAATAAAAATGAACCGGTTCAAAAGTTGACATACCCTTGAATCTTTATCATGCATATTGTTACCTGGATGATCCATGTTTTTATGTTAGTGATATGAGTGGGTGTAAATTTTCTGACTTAGATGATCAGGGTAAATTGTACTAATTTCTGGGAAACATGTAAATATCTCATGTTTCAAATGGGCAGTGCTAACTAATCATATACATCCCCTGGCTTATAATGCATTGTGTTGCCTTCTTGGTGTTTATTCAGTTATTCAGTCTTGTGTACTATATGTAAACATCCATTATGTGTTATTCAGGACAGTACTATATAAAAAGTAACCTGCAATTTTTATGATTAATATTATTTTGTTAATATTATTAACATCTTGCATATTCTACAAGGGGTATATAAAACTTCTGAGCAGAACTGTATGATATAGGATTCTTACATTAGCATTTGACATAACAAATTGTAACATCCATAACGTCCAAAGCTTTACTGTGAATATGTTTACAGTCTCATTACATATCTGTGCACCCCTGAAAAACATATGGATACTTAAGATACAGTATGTACATAATAACAATAAATGAAACCAAGTGGAATATACAAGGTTTTCTCTACTAACTTTACATATCTTTTTATTTTAACTATAAGAGTAACCACAGACAGCAGTTCAAAAATGTTAGACCAAAAAAAAAGGTGTCAAAATAGTTTTCTAATCATAATTTTGAACAGTATATCTATTGTTTTATCATTCAAAATCAAAGTAAAGTATTTTTAAGTGTTTTGCTCTAAAAGTAAGTTTGAGCAACCCATTCTTTCAAATAAATACCACTTTAAAATTTTGTTACCTAATGCATTTTAAAACTACAACAGATTTTGCTTCAATAACTGTAATCAAATCAGTAAATTGAACAGTTCTTGATTTTACCTCTGACTCATCTGTGGATTCTTCACTTAGTTTTCTTCCCTGGGGGGAAAAATGTTTTAAAAAAGAAAACCAATGAATTAATGCTGGAAAAATTATGAACATGGCATATTATTTCTTAAACACCTTTTAAAAAATATATGCAATGGCAAAGCCAACATTAAACCCAACTTAAAAACGTAATTATCCTAAATTTATAGCTGAGTATTCTTCATTTCGTCAGTAAACTTGCTGTCATCCCTGCTGAATGAACAACCGGTTTAAGGTCTAAGGTAGTCTGGTTTAAGATGGTCTTCCAGCTTGCCCAGTTGACAAGTGTCCAAAAGCAGTTAAGCAGACCATGTATGGGAGAGCGGCTAAAACCAGGAAACGACTTTAAGCTGTATTTTTTAGGTAGTGATATTGGCAAATGTCAAACTATCGAGTTAGTCTGACAGAATTACACGATTTTTAAAATAGTTTCTTTAAAATATAATTTACAGCTGCAACCTCAAATAGCCAACACACATTAAAAATTAAACATGCAGAAACATTACATGTATAATCATAGGCTTATGTCATTTGACAATGTTTTCTTCCTTCAGAACCCTACCTGGTCCTCCACTTCCGCCATGATAGGGGCTCCAGATGTGGGATAATAAGGCAGAAATAGTCCTATTCTACTAATCTATGGTCTATCGGCAACGTTAGTAATATTTATGTACACTTAAATCAGTTATTTAGCCAAATAAACCAGCGCAGCTAGTCATGCGATACTCATTATTATGTGCACGGGTTCACGTGACAAAAACAGGAAGCCTCGCAAGCCTAGAGCATCATGGGAGTTGTAGTTAAAGTGTAAGGGAAAGAATACGTTTGCAACCGACCGTTTCTCCAAATATATGTGATTTTTGTGTTTTAATTCACTTTATTATTATAAACATTATAGTAGCAAACGCATTTTTGCCGACCCTCACATTTTATTAAATCAAATCGTAATTGAGCAACATATTTAAATGTCGTCCAAATATATATTTGTATATACATCAGCTGACCCTAAAGAATCACCATCTGCCTAAATCTTTTTGGTTATTATAATACGTCAGTCAATAAGAGGACGTGTGCTGAGATGTAGTTTGACATTGTTACATTTGTAACAGATGGACCACCTTGGACAGCATCATCTGAGACAGGCTGTCAATGTGTCTCATATGTTTATGCCGAAATTTGGCTGGCAGAAGCTCTTGATGTATTTATACAGTAATGAGTTGGAATATCAGCTCCATTCACTTAAATTTGCAGTTTACGCAGCAATTATAAAAATTCCCTGTGCAAATTTATGCAAATTAGCTTATGCACATAAAATATCCACAGAATAGTATTTTAATCTTTGCATAATAAATGTTGATCATATACAATTAGATCAGAACCAACACTGCATTAATAATGAGGAGTTAAATCAGCTCAAAAGAAAGGTGTAACAGATATTTAGCATATCTTGCACATTTCAGTGAAATCTTTTTTTTTTTCCTTGTGACCCTAAACATCAAAGCAGAAGTTAAATATGCTCTAATTTCATTGTGCGATTTATCTCTAATGCCCTCTGTAGTGGGTGAAAGCTCTTTAAATAGTTGAACAGCTGGGGTCATTGCATCTCTGCTACGTTCACATAGTAATAATTTATGAGAAATGACCCACTGTGTCTCTGCTTATTGCTTTATTGTCTCAAGCCTTATAATGCTTTGGGCTGTTTCTAAATTATTCACTGATAATGTCCTATTGGGTTTTTGTTGTTGTTATTGTTGTTGTTTTTTCATCTTCCTTGGTGGTTTAGCTGATATTATCTCTATAAACAGGTCATACCCAAGATTTTTTTTTTTCTCTTTAACAAAACAGTTTATGGTTATTCTTAATTGCTGAAAAAAAAATACTCAGTTACTTATGTAACCTCGGTTCCCTGAGATATGGGAACAAGTACTGTGTCGTTAGATGCTATGGGGAAAAACTCCTTTTTCTCAGAGGACTGAAGCAATCACATTTACAATCATGCAGTGTAACTGCACAGCCATTGGTTTGTGCAGTAAATAAAAAACAAACCAATGGCTCGGCAGCGGAGATGGCTGTATAAGCGGGCATTTCGCCATAGGATCTCAGGTAAATTCAACTGAACCGACAACACAGAGTCGTGCAGCATCATGGCATGGCAAGGAATGTAGTACTCGTTTCTGTATCTCAGGGAACCGAGGTTAAGTAAGTAACCGAGTAAGTTCCCTTTTAATACTTCACTCGTACTGCATTGCAAGACGTATGGGGAACCAA
The DNA here is from genome assembly GCF_018340385.1 of Cyprinus carpio. Classification (NCBI taxonomy): domain Eukaryota; kingdom Metazoa; phylum Chordata; class Actinopteri; order Cypriniformes; family Cyprinidae; genus Cyprinus; species Cyprinus carpio. Next base: position 10,568,777 of record NC_056595.1, on the reverse strand, counting down.
TACAGTCCCGCTGTGTCATGAAAGAGGAACGACAGACATGAACTGGCATTAAAGGCTCAGAGGGACCAATTACACGCAGGGTGAGCCCTGCAGGAGGCAAGAGGGCTGAACTCACTGAGATCAGCCTAGCCTTGGATAGTCTTTCCAACGGTTTTGTACAGCCTCAGCACTACTGAAAAGGCCGAGAGCGTACCTGAAAAAACAGGCAATGCCTGAAGAATTAGACTGCCTTAGGCAGGTGCGCATCCATTTAAGCAGATAGATTCCGAGCCTGCAAGGCCGGAACATCCAAGTTAAAGAACCTTGTGAAGTGGACAGTGAGGCCCAGCCTGCAACCACATAAATATCTGCTATAGACACACCGCTAGACCACACCCAGGATGAGGCCACACCCAGAGTGGAATGGGCTCTGACTCCTATGGGGCTATGAAGACCCAGGGAGGAGTATGCTAGCACGATAGCATCAATTAACCATTGAGAAATCCTGTGCTCTGTGACCAGGGACCCTTTGGTGCAGCCACCAAAGCATACAAAATGTTGTCCCGACCACCTGAACGAGGTAGAATGCTCAATGTAAATTCTCAGTGCCCTAACTGGGCAGAGAAAGTTAAACTCCTGGTCCTCCTCTGTAGGAGGAAGCACAGAGAGAGTGGGGTGTAGAGCACCTTAGGAACGTACCCATATCTTGGTTTTAGGATGACTTTGGAGTTGTTAGGCTTAAACTCAAGATAGGCAGGACTAACCGAGACAGCCTGCATATAACCTACTCTTTTAACCGAAGCTAAAGCCAGTTTCAGAGCGGTTTTCAGCGACCGGATTTTCAAGTCTGTAGACTGTAGTGGCTCAAAGTGGGATCCCTTAAGGGGCTCTCAGGACCGTGGGCATGTCCTACTCAGGGACCGTGGGGGACTGGGGTGGATTGAGCCTTGATCCTTTCTGGAAAAGAACAATTAAGTTATTCCGGCCCTTAGGAGTCTGGTTATAGGAGCAGTCTGTAGACTGTAGTGGCTCAAAGTGGGAGCCCTTGAGGGCTCTCAGGACCATGGGCATGTCCGACTCAGGGACTGTGGGGGACCAGGGTAGATTGAGCCTGGATCCTCTCAGGAAACGGATAATTAAGTTGTTCCGGCCCATAGGAGTCTGGTTATAGGAGCATGGGAAGCTGCTATAGCTAAGGGCATAGAGGTGACTTGTAGATTGGGCTTTAGCCTGTGAGGTAATATTCAGGACACTGTCAGGGAGATCGACTGATTCCCATTGAGAGCCCAGAGGTGCAGAGCCTACAGCTTGGGCTGGGGGTGCCAAATCATCCTGTTCGCCTGAGAGAGAAGGTCCAGCCTCAGGGGAATGGGCCATGGGGCTGCTGTCAGCAGCTGAAACTCCTCTGAAACCTAAAGCTGGTTCCTCCAGAGTGGGGCCACCAGAAGGACTCTTTGTCTGTGTTCCCTGACTCAAAACGAACGATTGGGGGGAAAGCATATAGGAGGAGTTTGGGCCAATGTGGGCCAACGCATCCTCTCTCTTCAAAAAATACATTGGTCAATGAGAGTTCTCTTTTGAGGCAAGAGATCGACCTCTGCATTGTCAAAGATCTCCCAGCTTCTCTGAACCATTTGTGGATGGAGCATCCACTCCTCTAAGTGGACGTTGCTCCAAGACAGCATGTCAGCTCCTCGGTTCAATGTGCCAGGCACATGTGCTGCCCTCAATGAAAGCAGGTTGAGATGTGCCCACTTCAAGAGGCGTTTTACCATCTCAAAAAGGCGTTTCGAGGTGAGCCCGCCCTGGTTATTTATATAAGACACCATTTTCATGCTGTCTGAGCAGACTAGCACGTGGTGGCCCTTCAGGTCTGGTTAAAAGGTCTGAAGGGCTCGACATACTGCCGTCATATTGAGGCAGTTCATGTGTAGCCGACCTTCTGTGTCCGACCAGGAGCCGAAGGCCAGTTTGCCCTCGCACAGAGCTACCCAACCTGTGTTGGAAGCATCTGTCGAGACAACCTTCCTTCTGTAAATAATGCCCATGGTGACGCTCTGCTTGAACCACTGGGGGTCCTTCTAAGGGGCCAGAGCTGACATGCAGGCCTGGCTCACCTTGACACAAAAGCATCTGTGATGCCATGCATGGGATGGAACTTGCACTTTCAGGCTGCATTAATTAGGCAAACTGGAACCGGGAACACTTCCCATAACACCCGATGTACTTGCTACATTGTTAGAAGAATGGCATCTACGCTCATATTAGTCTGTTTCTCTCTTATTCCGAGGTCACCGTAGCCACCAGATCCAGTCTGTATCCAAGTCAGAGGGTCACTGCAGTCACCCGGATCCAGTATGTATCCAGCCCAGATGGGGATCAGCACCTAGAAAGGACCTCGACAGCCCTGAAAGACAGCGGAGACCAGGACTAGAGCCCCAGAGACAGATCCCCTGTAAAGACCTTGTCTCAGACGACCACCGGGACAAGACCACAGGAAACAGATGATTCTTCTGCACAATCTGACTTTGCTGCAGCCTGGAATTGAACTGCCGGTTTTGTCTGGTCAGAGGAGAATTGGCCCCCCAACTGAGCCTGGTTTCTCCCAAGGTTTTTTTCTCCATTCTGTCACTGATGGAGTTTTGGTTCCTTGTATGGTTTTGTTTTAAATACCCACAACTTTCAAAACTGTTTATGTAGGGCTGTGCAAAAAATCGAATAAGTTAGTAGTATATCTCCAGCACGTGCGTTCAGATCAGCGTTGCCAGGTTTTCACAACAAATCCTGCCCAGTTGCTTCTCAAAACTAGTCCAAAACTAGCCCAATCGCGTTTCCAAGAGGTTCCCCGATAAAAATTGCAAGTCTGTGGTTGTTTTTCATGTCCGCGGGTTGAAGCGACCCCAGTATCAATAACGTGATATTTAGCCCCTAAAATGTGAATATTACCAAGGGAACCCTGCCGAAAAACGTACACTTTAAACCCGGGATGCAGTTTTTTATCGGGGGAACCTCCTGGAAACGTGATTGGGCTAGTTTTGGATTAGTTTTGAGAAGCAACTGGGCAGGATTTGTTGTGACAACCTGGCAACCCTGATCTGAACGCACGTGCTGGAGTTATGCTACTAATTACAGGACCGTCTTTACTGATGAGATGTGCATGAAAATCGTATTTGATTTTTTGCACAGCCCTAGTTCCTTGCCGCTGTCGCCTCTGGCTTGCTTAGTTGGGGACACTTCATTTATAGCGATATCGTTGACTTGATTGCAAATTATTGCACAGATACTATTTAAACTGAACTGAGCTGCATGATGACATCACTGAATTCAATGATGAACTGCCTTTAACTGTCATTTTGCATTATTTTTCCTAATTAATGTTGTTCAGTTGCTTTGACGCAATCTTTTTTGTTTAAAGCGCTATATAAATAAAGATGACTTGACTTGACTTGACTTTCAGCCAGTACTGAAGTGGTCTCATATGAAGCAATACGAAGAAAAGAAGCTGCTGTATGGACAGTGCACATTCTGGCATCACTACTGCCCTCATGTGAGTCGAAAACTGCTCCCAGGAACTAGGGTTCATTGGCTGGGAGATAGTGAGCTCTTGGCAAAATTTACCCTGAATCCCAGGCATTCTTAGTGGCTGAGGAAGAGGGGTCTGTGAGATATTAGCTCGGCCTCTGACTGGGATAAGATGAGCCAATCGTTGAGGTAGTTCAGAATACGGATTCCCATCTGTCTCAGGGGGGAGAGAGCTCCATCAATGAACTTCATAAAAGTCAAGGAGCCAGGGACAGTCCGAAGGGAAGGACCTTGTATTGATATGCCACTCCCTTGAAGGCAAATCTTAAGAATCGCCTGTGGTGGGGGGCTACCTGAATGTGAAAGTATGCGTCTTCCCGATCCAGAGAAAAGAACCAGTTCCCTGGGCATATTTGCAAGAGGTTCTGTTCCAAAATAGTTATGCTGAACGGCCGTTTCGTGAGGGCACGGTTCAGGTCCCTGAGATTGAGGATAGGCAGGCCACCATCTTTTTTGGGGACGAGAAAATAGCGGCTGTAGAAGCCTGACTCACTCTGGGCTGGCTGAACCATCTCTACAGCTACTTTTGCCAGTAAATTCATCACCTCGGAGCTCAGGACGTGAGTGTCCATGCTCTGCACTAAGGTGGGAACCACTTTGCTGAATCAAGGGGTTCTTCGAGCGAACTGAAGTGAGTAGCCTCATTTAAAATCACCAAAAACCCAGTCTGACACTCTAGGGATGGCCTGCCAGACCTCGGCCCGTGTGACAAGGGGTTGGATTGGTTCGAGTGGTGTCCCGCCTTGTGGGGACCCAACACTCGTGATATATGTAAGAGGAAATTTGGTCTCCTTTCTGTCGCTATAACAGCAGCTGGTTGTGTGGCCGCTATTTGAATACTTTTAAAACTACATTTCATGACACAATAACAGTAATATTTTAAAAATTATCCAAATAAATGGTGGTTGAAATCACAATGCTGCATGAACTCAACCAATCAGCATGTTTAGCGGCCAAGTCCCATCCCCGAAATTTCCAGACCTTTGAAAAAGTACTACCTCGCGAGCAGGGACTTTCTGAGGGGCAACTTTTTACCCAGACCTTTATTTAGATACTGGTTCCTGAGGTAGAAACACACCGAGTACCAGCCCAAAGTCCCTAGTTCCAGAAGTGGAAATGTGGCTAGTAATATTGTAAATCATAAGTTACAGCATTCTGCTCCGATCTGCTTTGAGATTTATATAACAATTATTTAAGATTTATATAAAAATTTCAGAATTACAATAAGAGCTTGTACTCAGGTCAGGACATGTATAAGAACTTGATTTAGCTTTCCTGACAGCGGAAGTATTCTACTGTACTAAAGTCCTAGGCCACCTTGAAATGTTATCTGTGAAATCATGAGGTAACTTGTTAAAGGGTTAGTTCATTTATCTTACAAAAATGCATGGATTCGCTACAGGGGGCCTTTTTTTCATCCCCCAGAGCCATGTGAGGGACGTTTTATTACAGATGCACGCACTTTATTTCATGTCTTCTGAACTGTTGACAACAAACACCCACTTACCCCCATTGAAAGGCTTGGAAGAGCAAGGACAATTTTTTATACAACTCCGATTGGTTTCATCTGAAAGAAGAAAGCCACATACACCTAGGATGCTTCGAGGGTGAGTAAAACATGGATGAATTTTCATTTTTGGGTGAACTAACCCTTTAAAGAACTTCATAACATTTAACTCAAGTCAAGTCACCTTTATTTATATAGTGCTTTCAACAATACAGATTGTGTCAAAGCACTTTACAGTATTAATTAGGAAAATAGTGTGTCAATAATGCAAAATTACAATTGCAAACACTCAATTTTCAGTTAAAGGCAGGTCATCATTGAATTTAGTGATGTCATCATCCAGTTCAGTTCAGTTTAAATAGTATCTGTGCAATCAAGTCAGCAATATCGCTGGATATTAAGTGTCCCCAACTAAGCAAGCCAAAGGTGACCTTTGGCTTGGGAGAAACATGGCTCAGTCTGTGAGCCTGTTCTCCTCTGGACAGATGAAACCAGCAGTTCAATTCCAGACTGCAGCAAAGTCACATTGTGCAAAGGATTCATCTGGTTCCTGTGGTCTTGTCCCGGTGGCCGTCTAGGAGACAAGGTCTTTACTGGGGATTTTACTGTATTTGTCATGGTCACAAGGTCATCTCTAGGTACTGATCCACCATCTGGGCTGGATACATACTGGAGCTCGGTCAAATACTGAGGTGCTAAACCACTCAGGGCTTTAAAAGTAATAAGCAAGATTTTAAAATCTATAAGATGTTTAATAGGGAGCCAGTGCAACCGGGCTAATATGGTCATACTTCCTGGTTTCAGTAAGAACTCTAGCTGCTGCATTTTGGACCAGCTTGAGTTTGTGTATTAAGCGTGCAGAACCACCCAATATAGAGTTTTAATATAATATAATTTTGGTGTTGTGAGCGTGTGTTTTAGTTTTTGTGTTTTTGATTTTGAGAGTATGTGTTATTCTATACACTGAAAAATATATTTTTGAGATGGAAAAAAAATCAGTTTTACAAATGTTATAAATGTGGCTTTCAAAGGAAAGACTGCCATCAAATAGCATACCTAGGTTCCTAACTGATGACGAAGAATTGACAGCAGCCATCAAGTTTTAGACAGTGTTCTAGGTTATTACAAGAGGAGGTTTTAGGTCCGATAATTAACACCTCTGTTTTTTCAGAATTTAGCACTAAGAAATGATTTGCCATCCAGTTTTTTATATTGACTATGCATTCTGTTAGTTTTTCAAATTGGTAAATTTCAGCGGGCTGCAAAGTTATATAGAGCTGAGTGTCATCAGCATTACAATGAAATCTAATACCGTGTTTCCTGATGATATCTCCCAGGGGTAATATGTAAATCATGAAAAGTAATGGCCCTAGAACTGAACCTTGAGGCACTCCATACTGCACTTGTGATCGATATGATACCTCTTCATTCACTGCTATGAATTGATGGCGGTCAGGTAAGTATGATTTGAACCATGCTAATGCACTTCCACTAATGCCAACAAAGTTTTCTAGTCTATGCAAAAGAATGTTGTGGTCAGTAGTGTCAATCGCAGTGCTAAGATCCAGTAGCACTGATAAGAGAGATACAACCACAATCAGATGATAACAGCAGGTAATTTTTATCTCTAATGAGAGCAGTCTCAGTACTATGATACGGTCTAAATCCTGACTGGAAATGGGGTCAAGTTGTGGTTTGTAAATGAGAGGCTTTATAACAACCAGTTTGAAGGTTTTGGGGACATATCCTAATGACAATTATGAATTAACAATAGTCAGAAGAGGATCTATGACTTTTGGAAGCAGTACCGTCGCAAGGGCTGTGCCAAGTGTGCGACCACTCAGGGCCTCACTCATGACCTGCATTTTATGTCATTTATATCTAATTTTTATTACTGTTTTTCCACCCATTTTATCCTTTGAAAGACTAAAATAGTCATAGCTGATAGACAGTATAAGACTCTGTGTATAAGAATGAGTAAAAATGTTTGTTGTTAGGATGACAAAAAGTTTTAAAAGTTAAACTTTTAAGCTGGTTTAGACCCCTGCATTTAACCCTGACTTTTTTTATGCCCCTCGGGCTGGGCCTCAAACCGATTTTCACATCATAGTTCAGACGTGGGCAGGCCTCAGGCCTGTTTTAGGCTTTTCCTCATTTTTATATTTTAGACATCCATCAGTTAGTGATGAAAAAAATTGCCACGCAGGTGGAAACAACATGAGACCGTGCTACGTGACTGTCAAGAGCAGCTCGACAGTGTTTAGTGTCCAGCAGCAGCAGTATGGTGTGTGCCATCAGCACAGCTGAAGAGATCTGCATACAAATGCATGCAAAAGGCTGAAGCGATCCTGACTCGCCATCTCTTCATTAGATGCGCCTTTAGAGAGAAGTGCATTTTTACAGATTATGGTTATAATGAAAGAGTTTTTATTTTTGATTGGTTTATTTTCGTTAAGAAGTAAATTAAATCTTTCTATAGATATATATTTCTCATGTCTGTGAGGCATGTGTTCGCTGAGTTTCGGTTAATTTTTGTGAAGCGCTCCTGTTCAAGATGTGATGGCAGAAAGCGCATCATGTTTGTTTTCTTTATTTTATAAAAGCACAACGTTTTATTGATATTGTGAGTGCACACAAATTAAAGTAGACCCTTTACAGTTATGAATGATGTATTAATCTTACCTTTATGAGCAAAAATGATGGCGTATTCACTGAAAAAATAAATGCAAGTGAGCGCACTTTAGCTTGCACTCTCCACACAAACTATTGGATATAGCGCACATTTATCTAGGTTTAACATTTAAACATGCTTGAACTATTTTGAAAAGGCTAAATTTACCAAACATAGGCTCTCTGTCTGCCGCTAGCTTTTTTAAAGTCGTTACTTTAAAAAAAAAAAAAACTTATGTTTAAAGAATAAAAAATGCTCCAAACGTTTTTCTAAATTATCTTAATAATAAAAATAAATAAATAAATAAATAAAAACCGAAACTAAATATAATCACTTTGCCATTACATACAAAACTTAACTATTTTAATAGATGAAACAGTAGTATAAGCTGTTTTGGGAGAAGGGGAAAAAAAGACAGGCTCGGGCCGGTAATTCTGATAAGCTGTCGGACACATGCCGAGCTAGGGCCTGAGCGTCTCGGGCTAGAGCTTAAATCTGAGGCCCGTGCAGGGCTCTATGCTGGTCTGCCTCAGTGGTACAACAGCGCTGGTCAATGTCAAAATGATTGAGATGGTCAATAAAATCAAAGAAGGCGGGTCTTACTGTCAATGTCACAACGCAACGAGAATTCATGGAAAGCTGTATGTGTAGGCTACTGTATTAGAAAACTGTTTTACGATAAGAGATTTTCAGCGACCGACAGTATTAGACTACCTAGTGACGCAAACTACTCCACTTTTTATGAAATTTCGCCGTTTTGAACTGAAAATATGCGATCATGATTCATGTAAATCATAAATTAACGTGACAAGAGACGTTCGTGTTTTTTTGACTATTACAAATAAGAGTGAATGTGCACATTTTAAAATAAAATATTATTTTCAAATAGTGTAAACTGATTACTACTTCATAACTACAAACCTAGAACTTATTTTAGCATTCTTATTTGCTTATTTAATTGCTTTATTATTATTATTATTATTATTATTATTACTATGCAGTAGATCCTTATAAGCATGTGCATTACCATGATTCGTGTGCAAGCATGTCAGTGAGCACAGCATCTCCTATAGTAGAGAATGAGTGGAATTGTGGAGTGGTAGTAGAGAATGGGGGGAATGAAATTATCATGTTGTAGCTAGGCTTCTGTCAAACAGAGCACATCTAGGTTATGATCAGTGATCATATTATTTACAAAAAGTTCTTTCGTAGAAAGGGACCTGATATTCAATAAGCTAAGTTTTATCATTTGTTTATCCGTATTACATCTGTTTTTTATTTGTTGAACATCAATTAAATTGTTACTCTTAAATTGGTTTGGATGTTTTTTGTATTTTCTAGTTCGGGGAACAGACACAGTCTCTATAGTGTGATATCTAGGTGAAAGAGTCTCTATGCTGAGAATTAGCTGATTTCTGTGACATGAGGCGGCTAGCAGACGGTCGGTTAAGCCAGTCTATCTGCTTCCTGACCTGGGCCCCAGTTAGTCAAGTGCAAACTCTAAGAGTATGTGCCATATTTCTAGAGAGAAAAGCGGCACCAGCCCAGGAGGGATGAAGACCATCTCTTTTCAACAGATCAGGTCTGCCCCAAAAAACTTGTCCAATTGTCTATAAAATCTATGTTATTCTGTGGGCACCACTTAGACATCCAGCCACTGAGTGATGACAGTCTGCTGTGTATCTCATCACCATGGTAAGCAGGGAGGGGACCAGAGCATATTACAGTGCCTGCATCGTACTTGCAAGTTTACACACCTCTTTAATGTTATTATTAGTGATTTCCAAATGGCGAAGTCGAACATCATTAGCGCCGGCATGAATAACAGTCTTGCTTAATTTATGTTTAGCATTAGCCAGCACTTTTAAATTTGCCAAGATATCAGGCACTCTGGCTCATGGTAAACATTGAACTATGGTGGCTGGTGTCTATATTTTCACATTCTGTACAATAGAATCTCCAATTACTAGAGCACTTTGATCAGGTTTCTCAGTGGGTGCGTCACTGAGTGGGGAGAACCTGTTTAATGTTTTGATTGGAATTGAAGAGCGGTGTTTTGACCCACGGCAGAGGCTCTGTAACTGGAACAGAACAATGTACAGTACAGGACTCTCTGAGCTAGTCGCATCCAAAGCCGTATCTACAGCCCTCACATTCTTACTGTCCTCAATTAAAGTTCGAATTAGTGTCTCTAATTCTGAAACCTTCTCTGTCAGCCTAACTATTTCCCTGCATTTATCACATGTGAATCCCTCATCACTGACAGAGAGAGCTAAATTATACATGTGGCAAGTGGTGCGAACAACAATAGAAAGAAAAGAAGCCATTACTCACCTTGGTTGAAGAATGATTCTGACGTACCACTGTTGTTTAATGAACACGTGAGAAACGGGGCAAGAGAAAAATAGAATAGAAACGTGAATGGAGACGTGAATGACAAGCTAACTGGCTAACAAATGCTAAGTTAGTAAACATATGAACATAAAAATACTAAGTAGCTCCGGTTTTTTTTTTTTTTAGAACCACACACATATAGTTTGTGCAGTATCTGTAAGTAATCTGGATTGTTACTGAGAAGCCTATTGTACACTTCATAACAGTTAAAAATCAATTGTATGGCTGCTTTTGTGACAGTTTATCAATGTGACAGACTTGATTGGCTTACTGAAAGTACTTAAAGGCTAGGACAGAAGACTAATTGTCCTGCGAACTGCTACAGGACCTATTCCATGAAGGTAGCTGAACAAACTCAGGGTTATAGGAAAGGTTTTGAGTTTGAGTTTTGACAAAACCAAACCAATGCAATCAGGCTTTGTTGATGCCATGAAGCAGCTCATGAACTTTCTCTGTCAACTTTGATCTTTGATGAGACTGTGTTTACTTTTTTTTAGTTCCCCACTTACTTTACCTTCCTCAAGCACTGACAGAGCACAGACTGAGCCAGGCCAGTTGACATCCAAGCTTTTGATCATACATTCGGAAAAATCATCTGCATGATAAAATGTACAGTAGGTCTGTGTGTTAACATATTCATTTATATTCTAAATCAAAATTGATGTCACTGAAAGCTCACATGTACAATAGAACTACAGTACAACAGATTTTCTTATCACAAAACCTTTTATAACTTTATTACTCACCGGATGGCTGCTGGGGGAGAGCTGAGGGCTGCCCGGGCACTGAAAGTGGCTTGGGCTGGAAGCACAGAGTGAGAACAGCAAAGCGGCTTCAAGTCTAGATAGTAAGCGAAGAGAAGATCGTCGTTGGTTTGGGATGGTTGATCTGAGTTAGTGAGGTAAGCTGTGAAGGAGTTTTTTTATTTTTTTTTTTTATTGGATGAAACTATGGCTGTGAACCTTACACGAACCTTGCACTGCTGTTACACTGTTACACTCTTCTTCAGTCCTCTGAGAAAAAGGAGTTTTCCCCATAGCGTCTAGCGACGCAGTACGAGTGAAGTATCAAAAGGGAACATGTTTTGTTCTAGTTAAAAAAAGGTGATAGTAATATTTATCATAATATAAAAATTTAATTGTTTACAGTGCATATAAACAAAAATAAATAAATAAATTATAATTATATATATATATATATATATATATATATATATATATATATATATATATTATATATATAATAAAATAATACATCTTTAGTTGGCCTAATTATTTTTGAGAGCAGACATTGTTAAGATTAAACTGAAATTTGAACAACACAATAAAACTAATCAAAACAAAATGGTAGATATTTAAAAATAAATAAATAAAATAAAAGCAATGACATTATGATTAGTCCATAGTTCGTTTATAGCCATTTAGCTCTTTACTTCTGTTTATTCTATATAGGTTTCAAAATTCATAAAAGTTGTGTTCATGAAAACTCATGGATTATGGAGTTGAAATGTTTAAGATCTAAGGAAGAATGTGTTGACTGTATTCTCAGCAGGGCTTTCTTTACCGGCCTTGGTGGGGGATAGAGAGGGTGATGAGGGTGAGAGGAAGGGCCAGCACTCCCCACTCACCCGACTGCCCATGTCAGACTGCACCACCATGCCAAGATCAATCTGGAGGGAGAAGAGGGGAGATGGGGGGCAGGTTAGAAATTGTGTAGACAGTGAGACTTTAAGGGGTGGGGGGTTACAGAGGGTAAGACAAGCCTACACTTGTACCTTTGTGATCTCTTTCTCACCTCATGTCCCCTCACTGACAGTGGCAAAGGTCTGGAGAAAGTGAATCACAATCTCACAGTCCATGGAAGACGTGTCAGAATCAAAGCCGGAAGGAGACCTTTACCCATCAGTCTTTGTGCAGTAGAATCACTTCAAACAAAACCCATATAATAACTTGCCTGTCATTGCCTCAGTGCTGGTCTTGTAATCAAAATTCATCTGCAGTGCAACAGAGAGGTCTATTGTAAACTTTTAACGGAAAACAATAGGCAACAAGGACTTTTCCTTATCTCCTTCTCAAAAGACAAAGCAAAATATTTTTGTGCCATAGAACATTAGTAGAAACCAAAGCAATTCAAAAGACAGGTCAAAATCAGGCATACAACAGAGATATTAATAAATAATGTACTATGATGGCATTGTGTTGAAAGCAGGCTCAGGAGGATGAAAGAATCAAGCCAGGGTTGAGGGGCTGAGATAGGTGTGTATGAGTGAGTGAGTGCATGTGGATCTGAGTGTGTCAGATGAGACACCACAATGACCTCCGCACCAAATGGAACTTAAAGGTCACCTCCTAGGAGAATGGCTTTCACACTCAACTTGAGGAAGATACTTTTTTACTCAGTAGAGATGAGTGCAGTAATGTAGGAGGAGATTGGCCATACATTGTGTTATTAGGACACATATTTAAGATGTGTGATGAACAGTGTAGCCTTGTTAAGCCTGCTTGACAAGGAATACTTGAATACACCTCTACTGTGATGAGCATGTTTTTAATTTCTAAAAATCTTTTCATTTTGGATATTTTTGGGGGGCATAAATTCAACTCTCCTGATATTATAATGAAGAAAAAAATCCTATTTAAAACAATGAAATTCTTAAAAATATTTTTTAAAGTAGTTTGGCATATCCTTATGGCTATATAAGCGGGCATTCTGGCATAGGATCCTCAGATTTCTTCTCCTTCAGCAACAACCACAATCTTCGCTCTACGAGACTCGAAGCTTTCGCTATTGACAAGCCTTGCAGCGGATCAAGACCTCTCTGCTCAGCTGATTCACTTCTCCCTGCTGCCACAAGTGACTTGGTCTCGTTTGGTGGAAGCGAGGATGATCCCCTAGATGACATTACGTCATTGGCGGCCTCAGACACGGAGGAGCTATCAGAGTCAACAATCGACCCTGTCCCCTTGCTGTCTGTCTAAGGCTGAGTGGTCTCTGCCGGAGGAGCCCACCCACAGCTGCCTGGACAAATGGTTCCTGCTGACTTCAGCCTTTGCTGGATGAGCTTACTCTTTGACTGGACAAGCGGCCACTGCACTACACTCCATGGCGGTCCTCCAGGTCTTTCAGGCCAAATTTATCCGAAGCATGGACGAGTCTGGCCCTAATCCCGCGACATTCAGAGAACTGCGCACCATGACCAACCTGGCTCTACGCACCATCAAGGCCACGGCTCAGGTGATTGGCAGGTCTATGGCCAGCCTAGTGATGCCCGAGCGCCACTTATGGCTGAACCTAACGGAAATCAAGCGCTTCACTGCTGCACAGAAGTCGTCCCAGGCAATGTGGCACTTCTTACCAGGGCTTGAAAAAAATAAAATAAATAAAAATCAATCGGTTCACTCCGAGCAGAATCGACATTTTAACGTTTCTGTTCCTGCCTTCCTCTGATATTATTACTGTTCCTTTAACGCTAGTGATGCCCGAGCGCCACTTATGGCTGAACCTAACGGAAATCAAAACCAGTTCGGGTGGAAGAAATACCGGTTAATAACGTTAATTTTTTTAATAATAAAGAACAGCATTTTCTTTACTTGGGAGAACATGTCATTCACTTCTTCGTCTGAAGCTTGTGTCTGAAGTATGGCAGGAAGCTAGAGGACACAGTGTCTCATTCCCTACTCAGGGAACCATGGTTACATTCATAACCTGAGATGTTCCCTTTCAAGGGAACTTCGAACTGCGTCCTCTAGGGGTCGCTATGGGGAACAGTATACCCACACCGCCATGCTGAGGGGAGTGCTGGCCAGAATCATGGCGAATACTAAGTACCAACTCTACCATTTCCATGGGAGTTGCCCCTGGGACGTTGTCCGTGACATTATCCCTTACTGCCAAAGGCCTAGGCTACATACCCAACTTACCTGTTAGGGCCTCGACCCGGGGTAGAGCTCAAGGCTTGAAATCAAGAAAGATTCTTTTTAAAGGGATACGGCAAAGAGCCTAGCATTTTATACTAAGTCTTGCCAGTCACACAGGGGCTACCGCTTTGCTCTTGCATAAGCTTGCTGAAGGAACTGTCTCAACAGATCCCTAGTAGCAACACCCTGTTTAGATAGGTGTATGAGAGTATACAGGTGTGGTGTGGCGCAAGACGGGGCTTTTACCAAATCTAGAGAGGGGACGAAGAAGCAAGCGTGTGGAGGTGACCATATATGATTTTAAAAAGACTGCAGAGCACTAGCGTGCGAACTTACCACAGTGTGGATTTCAGAAAGTGCTCAAAGATTTCACGTACGCACTTACCATAATAAGGATTTTAAATACTGTTCTGGGGGGGAGCTTTCACGGCACTCTGAAAAAGCAGCTCATTGATGGGATGGTGCATCTCACACAATATGTTTGGGGGAAAAACAGAGAACTCTATCTCATGGGAGAGGAGAACTCCGAATCCAGGAAGAGAGTAGCGCACTCATAGGCAACCCTTTTTGGTAAAGAGGAGCGCTGCTAAAGTACTACGAGAACCGCCCAAATAGCCCTTCATGTTGAGGGAAGCGATGCTTGAATTGTAGTAATAAAGACACACTGGCTGAGTGGAGCCCAAGGAACCAAGGTTTAACCAACTCAAAGAAAGGGAACGAAGCTGAGCGTGTAACCCTTACCGTACAGGATTTCAGAAAGTGCCCAGAGTCTTGCGTGCACACTTAACACTTATGTGGATTTTAGAAAGTGTGCGAAGTGTTCAACGTGCACACTCACCACCATGTGGTTTTCAGAAAGTACACAGAGCTTAGCGTGTGTATTTAAAGGTTCCTAAGCATCACAGAGGTGCTGAACTGCACGGGAGAGGCAAGCTCAAATTTACAAACCTCTGGCAAGGGGAGCATCACCTGAGACAGCATATACAAGAAGATTATCGCAACTGCCACCTCCACTTCCTGCTCGATGCACAGCAAGAAGGGATATACAAGCAACCAGGGAACCCCTCAAGGTGACCAGGCCGGACATCCAGGAAATTCCTTGCAGTGCCGTGCCGGGCCTGATCATCAAGAAGGCTCCCGCAGAAACCTATGATCTGGCCGCCTGATACCCGAAGCATGAGGCTGGAATCAGGGCTATCATACCGGCTGGGCATAATGCAGTCGAGTGTTTAGAAAAACACTGCGATTAAGCACTGCAAAGAAAACTCAAAGAGGATTAGTACACACATAACAACCAGCAATTTAATACATATATATGTATATATAGAGTGGACCATACTCAAGGTGTGACTCCCTTTAGTCCAGACTATCAGAACCATAGAACCAACCAAAAACATCATAGGTCCAGCATAGGAGACTGTTATGCAAGAAGTTTCCACCTAACCTCGGTCAGGTGGAGAGCTGGTGGTTACAGGGGAATTAGGAAGGGGAAGATAAGGGCAGATGTAAAAAACCCCAAAGGGAACGAGTAGATACTCATGTATTGCTCTGATTCGGATGAAAGTGCTGATGCCTCATCTGGATCACATCCCTTAGGTCTTGCCTACCTTCCCTTGACCCATGATTCCTCTTACCCCTACCCGCAGGTGGGGGATGAGCGCAAGTCGTGACACTATCCTTCTGTGCCCGTCTCTGATCCTCAGATCGAGACGGACCAGGAACCCTATATTGTTTGGGCTCAGACCTGGACCTTCGTGGAATGAAGGATTTGAAGGCAGCTGAGCGCACCTTCGCCTCCCTGAACTTCTCGACTTCCATCTCAACGGAGGTACCGAAAAGTTTGGAAGGTGAAACCGGAGCATCAAGAAGAAAGCCCCTTTCTTTCTTCCCGATATCTGGCAGGTTCACCCACAGATGTCTCTCCATTACCACCATGATGACCTCGCGGCGTCACCTTGCTAGCGCGCTTCCATGGCAAGTCCAACTTTGATGTGGCGCAATCCATAACTCTACATACGCAGAGCAGGAGGATTGAGAAGGCTCAGCCTCAGCTTCTTCGCCATCCTCGGACATCTCCTGCTCTTCCTGGGCTGAACCCAGCAGAGCACTAACCTCTGTATCGGAAAGTGTTAAAGATATAACATCATCCTCCAGAGGCTCTCTCTTGTCCA
The DNA here is from genome assembly GCF_018340385.1 of Cyprinus carpio. NCBI lineage: Eukaryota > Metazoa > Chordata > Actinopteri > Cypriniformes > Cyprinidae > Cyprinus > Cyprinus carpio. Next base: position 10,552,556 of record NC_056595.1, on the reverse strand, counting down.
CCGCCAACAAGCACAAAAGGGAAAGTCCCTCTCTAAACTCCTCAGCCAGATCCACCTGTGATCCCCATGAGCTCATTCTCCTCCGTGCCTCAGCAGCAGCGGATCCTGAACCACGGGAAGCAGATAGGTGCAACTCTTTCCTCGAAAAGAAAGACAAATGAGAGCGGAGCTTTTTCATTGAAAAACTATCACAATGCACACAGACTGCCCCCTCAAGGACATCGCGTGCATGCTCTTCACCCAAACAAACAACGCAAAGATTGTGTGTGTCATCGGGTGTCAAATAATGATGACACGGATGCACACACTGTCTAAATGCTTTGCTAGTAGTCTCCATGAGAAAGATCGCTCTTACCACGTTCAGATGCACACTTCAAACAGAACAGTCAGTGAAGACAAAGACCAGAATGACGTTTTCTCCCGGCGTTTTTTTGTCTATATTTATATATGTTGTGACGTGTGGTGCTGTCGCCGGCCAACTTGTTGGTGTTTTTTTTTAATGTATGCTTCAGACACGGGTCATGAAGAGCCATTCCCCATAGCGACCCCTAGAGGACAGTTTGACGTTCCCTTGAAAGGGAACATAAGTCGCGGCTCACATCGCATTTTATTAGCCCTATTACTTTCCGAAATAATGAAGGCCAAAATGCCTGCAGGCTAAAGCAAAATGTTTACAAACATTATAAAAACAGTTATTAGTTTCTCTCCAAAACAAGTCCTCTAAAGTTTAGGCTATAAAAACGTCAATCCAAAAACAAATTAATTTAAGATGAGCTGATGCCTACCTCTCTCATTCGGCACAAATCCAAATGTTTCCATATTACCGACGTATCTGGATGCTAAAATATTATTTATTATATAGTGTTTGTACTTTCATCGGCATAAAACATCATCCTTCACATTGGCTATATCAGCACAGTGAGGCGCGGTAAAGCTGAATGCAACAAATTTTGTACAATGGAGCAGTGTAACTTTTTTATTTGTTTCTTTAACTGTATTTTATTTTGATAATGAACAGACTTCAATATAGCAAAATTATGTTGTGTGTGCGAGTAAGGCGTCGTCATGATGGTCATACCAACGCTGGTTGGTTATACAGAAGCAAGACATTATTCAAAGCTGTCAAGCTTTTGCAAAATAATTAAAACTGTAAAGCTTTTGCAAAATAAAGAAAACTACTCTCTGCTGTTTTGTTTTCCTTTCTGAAAACTTTGGAATGTGTCACAATGAACCGTAATTTTTCCCCTTTTTTTCTTTCGTTTCATTAATCTATCAATATGAGTGAATTTAAGTGAAATATACTTAGTGTATGTGCCTATATTCCTTTTTATGTAAGCCTATAGAGGTTTTTTGTTTTCTCCATTCACAGAAGGCTGCAGGTGCGTGTGATCTCTTGAATTCATCTTACACTATCCTCAGATAAACTCTAAGGGCGGTGCATTGCCATTGCGACTTACCTATGATGAGTTCACAGCTGAGTGGACATTTCACTTGCTGTCTTCAGTGTCACATTTGCATAGGCCGTACTACTGGAATTCGTGATTGGTTGACAGCAAATTTCTAATATTAAATGGAACGATAAAATAACGTTATTAACCGGTTAATGGCCAAATTTCAAATTTTCGATTCTGTTCAGAACTATAAAATTTGATTTAGTTTCTGTTTCTGTTCCTGTCAAAATTTCGTTCGTTTCCAGTTTTCATTCCTTAAACCGGTTCAGAGCCCTGCTTCTTACCAAAGCGCTTCAGCTCTGCAGTTGCTTCCAGTCACCCCAAGTCAGCACCAAATCAGCAAGAAGTCTCTATGCCCTTAAATGGTCGTTCTTCTTTGCCTGGTGTACAGCCTGTGGCAAAGACCCAGTTTCCTGTGACATATTTTTGATACTGTCCTTCCTCCAAGAGATGCTGGATAAGGGTCGTTCACCTTCCACTTTCAAGGTCTATCTAGCAGCTATAGCAGCTTCTCACACTCATATAGCTGGCCAAATGGTGGGCAGGAACAACTTAGTTGTCTGCTTTTTGAAGGGGTCCAGTAGACTTAACCCACCTTGCCCCTTTACCAACCCTACATGTGATCTGCCCACTGTTCTGAGGGCTCTTAAGAGCTATCCCGTTGAGCCGCTACAGTCAACCAACCTTCAGCTCCTGTCACTGAAAACCACTCTGCTACTGGCTTTAGCATTGGTTAAGCGAGTGGGAGACTTGCAGCTACTCTCTGTGAGCCCTTCCTGCCTTGAGTTTGGGCCCAGCGACTCTAAGGTCGTCCTGAAGCCAAGGCATGATTATGTTCCTAAAGTGCTCTCCACTCCGTTCAGAGCACAGGTCATTACACTTTCTGTGCTTCCTCCACAGGAGGGGGACCAACAGTTGTATTTACTCTGCCCCGTCAGGGCGCTGATAATTTACATTGAGCGCTCTTCCCTGTTTAGGCAGTTGGAACAGCTCTTTGTTTGCTTCTGTGGCTGCACCAAAGGTCATCTGGTCATGAAGCAGAGACTTTCCCGGTAGATAGTTGATGCTTTTAATGCTAGCATACACTTTCTTGGGCCTGCAATGCCTTGTTGGAGTATGAGCCCACTCCACCAGAGGCGTGGCCTCTTCTTGGGCTTGGTCTATCGGTGTGTCTATTGTAGAAATCTGTGCGGCAGCTGGCTGGGCCTCATCGTCCACATTTGCAAGGTTTTACAATCTGGACATCGCTGCCTTACAGGTTCCTTTCTGCATAGTTAGCACGCACTTGCCAGAAGGTGGGATTATCTGAGTAGGGTTTGGCCATAACACACTCAAACTTGCCAGAATTGCTTTACTTCTTGTATGCTCTCGGCCCTCCCTGAGTGGCTAGGTCTTTGTTGATTTTTTTTTTTTTTTTTCATGGAATGATTACCCAGGGCATGACCTCTGTGAGTTTAGACCATTTGCCACATGAAGGGTTTACCCTGTTATACTTGTCCCTCTGAGCCCCTTGGGTGCTTAAAGGTCCCATATTGTCAAAACTACAATTTCCTCTCTTTTTTCATGATAACTGAGGTCTAGGGGCTATATATCTACCATATAAATTTCAAAACAGTCAATCCACAGTCAAATGCACAGAGCCTGCATAAAGTAGTTGTGCCTTTTCACGAGCCATTGTGACTTCCTTAAAAATGTGATGTCAGAACTACTCTGCCTTCAGTCACCACCCCGTGTACTGCTAATGTTCATTTATTTGGAAATACCACAGCAGTGTAGTTCGAACTTAACCATCTGTTCTGCACATTTCACAAGTGACTGCTTCATCAATCAGGCACAGTTCAGTGCTGGTTTTTCAAAAAAGCTAATCATCAAAGATGCTGCAGTCCCTACATTATTGGGTACAACCTCAAATCCGCAACCTGTAAGTAAACTTCTCACACATTTTATGTTGCATTATGGAGCCAGCATAATCTGAAATTATAGTTTGTAAATGGTTATGCAATGCTAACGTGATGCTAACATCAACTTACTGTATCAGTAGGAAAGCAATAGTTACGTACTGCATTCGGTGTTTGAAAAAACAAACAAACATTAATTAACATTCAGAAAAATCCTGTTGTAAGCGCATTTGAGGAGGTGGTTGGTTGTCTCCTGTCGTCGCCGATTCGTGTCTGAGTTCGGCTCAAACACGTAAGGCCGAACAACATTTCCCTCAGCAGTGACCATCATTAACATTACCAGAAAGCCGGTGTTTCTATTTACGTTACTTGTGAGTATCACCAAGCCACAGCAGGCTACAGCATACATGACCATAGTTACCTGTGGTTGGCCTGGCCGTGCGTCACTCAGAGAACAACAGGTCAATCAGAAGGGAGGCTCATGAATATTAAATAGACAGGCAAAAATCAACCTGGGCCGGGTATCCCGATAACGATTGATCTTAGTGCTTAAGAGCCTTTTCTATGAGTCATTTTATGAGTTATTTTGTTATTGATTTGTTTTTGTTTCACTTGAAATGCACTTACACAGTGGCACGTAGCTGTGCTTTAAAGTGCTACTTAGAATCGCTTATCCCGTAGTCAAGTGCTGAAATGTCCACCTAATAGAATGGCTTGTAATTGTAGTAGCCTACTACAACCCCCTCAGTTATTGAATGTAAACCTAATGCTGCTTATACAACTCTGAAATAATAACTATAATACAATGTTATTATAATACATATCTATTATATTAAATTATAATTAAGCAATCATAATATACTTTTAATATAAATATATACATATATTATAGTACTACAGTATATAATATAGAGACGTTATTTTCCAGGTCCAATACATTGCTGGGTGTTTCGTGCACGATCAAGCAAGTCTTGTCCTTTTGTTTCTGCCCTTTTATAATTAGTTTCATTTATATATATTTATATTTAACACAACAACAACACAATAAAAACAGAGTAAATAAAGTACAATTCACATCCTTCTATTGTAATCACATTGTGCACTTCTGAATAAAGGTTACAAGTGTATCGCCAATTAGCCTGCAGGTTACCACATAAATCTGTCTTCCAATGAAATATATATTCTTAAGGACATCAAAACCTAAAATAAAGCTCTTGAGGTGTGTTAAATTATGTGAAGTTTATGTATTTGAGAAAAAATGACTTTTTCCTTAAGGGAAGTTCACATAAAAAAAGGCTTCAGATCTCCGGGACGTTGAGTTTACGTTATTAACCAGTACATATGGTGCATCCAACAGCAGAACAATAGCATAAAAAAAAACAACAACATAAAACAAGGAAGTATATCACAGAGAGTTACTCAATAAGTTTCTTTAAATTATGGATTTTTTTATGAAAATGCAAAGTTAGGTGTCATCAAAAATCTTTTACATTTATCAGTATTTATCTATGAATTACACAAATAATAAAAAACAATCTTGAAAATAATTATTGTACTATATAAATATGTGTATAAAATTGTAAGGAAAATATATTATTACTTTTTACTCAAAGGTTACATGATATTTTCATTAAATATTTTAATAATTAAAATCGAAGGTTTTCTTAAAAATGGTATAAAAGTTTTTCAAAACCAAATAAAACCAACATCTTTGCAAATTTGTAAAACCTTGGCACGTGTTTTTTTCTGTCCTTTATTGTGGTCACTCCTATTTGTCATCGACCCACTTTTAAGATTTACATGCATTTTTGGAACGGAGTTTCCCTAAAAATAAAAATCTTTTTTATTTTGTTCCCAGAATAAGGACATCAAGAGTAAACAAATTGCCATTGTTTGCTAGTCCAATTAATTCTGATATAGCATGTATAATTAGTCTATATTTAGTTCAAACTCATATTTTCCTATTAATCGGAGATACTATATTTATTCCTTAATCAAGTTCACAAAGTGCTTGCCTCTAAGTAATGGACACCCATATGCCTCACATTGAACGGCATGCTTACTTTTTGATTAAATTAGCTATTTTATATTCATGACCAAAGCATAAATCACAAACAACCCTCTTCGTTACATCCGTGGCACCGAAGGGATAATAATTTTCGACGGAAAGAGGACTAATATGGTACATAATTCTCGTTTAATGTGGGAATTGGGCCTGAACCACACAATTATCTCCCACCGGAGAAAGACAATGTCTTATTTCACTTACAAAGCTATTCCCTATAATTAGGATGCACCCCTGCATCAGAGCTGGCCCAATGCCCTCAGTGGCAATTAGTATTTATTACACTGTTAATGACCATGGCATGTAAAACTCAGTGAAGTGGTAAATTTAGATCAGTCAGTGGTACTCAGTGGCTTGCTGCTAAATGTTGGGGAGTAGCTATTTGCCAAAGTGTCTGAACTGTGTCTCAACTGCCAACTGAATTAATGCCCAAACGCAAAAAAAAAAAAATTTGAAACAATCTAATCAAATAGAGATAATTTTATAATTTTTATTATTTTTTTCTTTATTTTTTATTCTATATTTTATTACTTTTTTATTTTCTTTTTTTTTTTCATTTTTAATGTAACCTGAAGGCAATATGTTTATGCTTTTGGATTCTAAATGATAAAATGTAAATTGTAAATTTTAGATGTGTTTTGCTTTTATTAAGTCAAAGTAGGTGTTAAAGGGGCTTTCATGTATTGCAATTGAACCCTTCTTCTCTGTCCTTTTCCCTATGATTCACTAATGCACTGTCACCAAGCTTAGGATATTTTTTTTTTTTTCTTTGCAATCTACTTAGCAATGATTTATTGATTGTGGCCTCTACCTTCATACTGAATTAGCAGGCCTTTTGAAAAATCACATTTTCTCACCTCTTGTGTGTGTGAACCTGGATGGGGGTTGACTTTGTGAATCGAAATTGGTGCTTTTGGTTGAGAGCCAATCCCTCCCATTTGGCAACATTTTACCATTTATTCAGTACTATCGTGGAACATTAATAGAAAGGTACTTGTTACAGATCTATAGGCTACATCCAAAGACTTGAAGAATAGCCTACATAAAGTACAGTTTATCCAGTATATGTTGCTGATTGTTGCATGTTAATTACAGAGAGGTGAATTTTAAATGTAATTATCATTAGATAGTATACTTTTAATTGTTGTTTCAATTGTTTGTACTTTTTTGTACTCTATTGTACTGTTTTACAGAGTGAAAAAACTTGACAAATTAAAAAGGAGTCGTTCTTTTCAAAAATCAGTCATCAGGTAAGTCTTGGGTCCCACTTAAGTAGATTTGCCTGTTCTTAATAAACTATAAGTTGATTATGATAAGCTGATAGATAATGACAAGCTTATTGTTCACAGAAGTACTAGCACATGTGCCACACAATTAAGGTATAATGTCGATAATTCAAATAATTTACACGACAACATTTATATGAATGTTTAAAGGTTTAACATGGACAAAATGGTTGATCGATTTTTAATAAATCTTCATTTTGATGAACCGATATTGATTCTTAAATTCAAATATTGAACTTTTAAGGCACGTTCACACTATGATAATTATAATGATAACGATAAAACAGTTTTAAAAACCTATTATAGATAAGTGGTTTTGATCACAGATATGGGTTTTGATCATAGACTGTATAAAAACATGGACGTAGGCTAGTGTCCATGACATCACCTGTAGATTTCCGAAGTGCGTTTTTGAAGCCTAAAGTACGCGCAGGCGGGCGCCATCTTGGCCATCTTGGCAGCGCGTCACTGCGCGTCACTCCTGGATAATCGAAAATGGGCAAAAACGCTGGAGCTGGTTGCTGAAACCACCTAGCGCGACGGCAGTGTCAGCAGCGGCAATCCACTTGTCACTCAAGTGGCCACGCCCTTAATTATGCAGAACTTTAAGGCTTAATATAATTTAAACAGATGAGTTATAAAAAAAAATCACCCCTCTCACAGTTGTCACCAAGGGCAAAATTAGCTATATAGACCAAAATCATTTTTTGTACCAGGCTGCAAACATGTTTTTTCTGCTGTAAAGTTGGGCATTTTAACATGGGAAGTCTATGAAGTCGTGTGGGGAAGTCGTGGCCTAGTGGTTAGAGAGTTTGATTCCTAACTCTAAGGTTGTGGGTTCAAGTCTTGGCAATACCACGACTGAGGTACCCTTGAGCTAGGCACTGAACCGCCAACTGCTCCCCGGGTGCCGCAGCATAAATGGCTGCCCCCTACTCCGGGGGTGTGTTTACTGTGTGCACTTTGGATGGGTTAAATGCAGAGCATGAATTCTGAGATTGACTCCCTTTTGCAGCTAGCCTCTAGCGGCCAGTTGACAAATTACAGTTTAAGTTACTTCCTTGTTGGCCTCACGAGAGATAGCGGGAGGTTGCCCTCGGTTTTGATGCTCTTTAATACCACGTGTCAGAACGCTGTAGCGTCTCAAGCAGGAGATGTCTGCTCCGCGAGCCTCCGCTGACTGCGCGCGCAGGTTACCAAACGCCTTCAGGGAGCAGCGAGAAATGAACCAATAGCACGAAATAAACATGAATGAACATCAGAAAGGTATGTTGAAAGAAACAGTACAGTTTACCGAGATATATCACGTCTCTGTAATCGCTCAAGCTGTGTTTTATCCACGGAAAGGCATCAATAAAACAGCTTTTAACGTTAATCAGTGTAACATAACATTTTATTTACCTCAGGAAAGCCATTCAAAGTCTTTTTAGCTCGTTAGTTAGCAAGAAAATATAACTCTAGAGAGAAGCATTTGACTAAATATATGCACAATAAATCCTTATTTCTGTATATTTTTATTTAGCCTGGTAACGTTACTGATGTTTGGTTTATTACATGTCTGAATAAATCTGTAATGAAATCAAGTTTGTATGACAGCCACAGTTTAAATGATTATATATTTAACAACAAATTGGAGTAGACACATAATTATATCATCATTTAAATGTTTTTATAAAGCTCAGATTTTGAGTGTTTATATAAATAAATAGCAAATGAATTTGGACTGTCTTGATAATGTTTAATATTAAAGTAAGGGTTCTGTTTACATATATGTTTACATATATAGGGTGCAGTTTACATATATGTATTAGTTGTGAGATATCCAAACTAATCAATATCAATTAAGTATTTAATTTGATTTGTGAACTCTGTGTCAAAACTCAGCTCTAATGAATAATAATAATAGTTGCTTACCTTACCAAGACAGTAGATTTTAATCACTAACTGATAATGTTTGCATGCACATGCAACCTGTGTGTATTCATACACTCTGATGTAGTTTGTCCTCTATGTATGCTAGGTGGAAGATGCTTGGAATTTCAAGGTATTAAAAACTATTTGTCAGTGTCAGACAACATACATGCTCGGAGACCTGCACTGCTTGGCAGCCAATGAGAGTCCAGATAATGTTTCCGTCAGTGACTGACCATGGAAGCATGCTGATGAAGACCTTTGAGTACAAACTTCTTATGTGAGTATTTGGACTTCCTCTTTTTAATCTCTCTTACTAATACCACTTCCTCTCGTCAGTTTCTCTGTATTTTCTGTCTCGTTCCCCCTTCTTCTGTCCTGAACGCTACCGAGGCCGATCCGTCATTAGCTCCTGTAGACTTTGATGCACCATAAGGTCAGCTCTGAGATCGATGTAACAAAAGAAAAGAAAAAAAAAAATTCCCCATGCACACAAACTCACTCTCCTGAACAATCAATGGTTCTTTATATTTATCTGAGGGGGTCCTGATAGTGTCTGAAGCATCACAGCTTTCTCCAGCACTCATCACTGATAGGTTATGACACATTTTCTCACTGTTCTCTGATCCTAGTCAATTAAGTAGATTCGTCCGAGCAGCATCAGAGAGAGAAATTGGCTGTTGCTTTTGACAAATGCCACCCATCAATTCACCATGCAATTAATTTTCCTGGAAATAATATTCAATAGAAGTCATTCTAGCATAAATATTTCAATTGTATGGACATAATGATGATTTGAGTGGACATAATGAGATTGAGTGCACTTATGCAAATGAATTGATTTTTAAATATTATGTAAAATATGGTTGGGGGATTTTATTTGTTTTAATATGTTTTTTGTGTTTATTAGTAGTATATGTGTATTTGTTCATCCTTACCTTGTATGGAAGTATTGAAAGAATGTACAAATAATAATGATGATGATTATTTATTTGTGTGTCTTTTTATTATGAAAGTCAGAAAAGTAACTATTATAAACTGATTTAATATTAATCTATGGCTGCATCTAAATATTATATTGAAAATTAATTAATCTGTTAATTATTTCTTTGATTAACTGAATGAAAAAAATATGAAAAATGAATTATTTTAATAAAATTAGCTAATTGTAATCCATTAAAAAAAAAAAACTGTTATTCAACATATTGCTTATTGTTGTCCTTCAAAGTTGTGCAGTTTGAAAGCTATAGTTACTGAATCTGTGTACAGTAAGTTGTGCTATGCATTGTGCAAAATAGTTAAAACATAAACATTCTAAACCAAAAAACAGCTGATTGCTTACATTTAAAATCACTAAATTAAAAACACTAAAACTAAATGTTAACACGTACAAGGAACAGACACATTCACTCATCTGAAGGTAATTGTGTTACATGTATTCTCCATTCTGCTCTCATAAAATATTAATACTTCTTACAAGTAGATTTTTAAACATACATTTATTGTTTAACAAGAAATGTTTTAGACAAATGTTTATTTTATACAGAATTATTGTACTTAATCTGTGTGGCGCACATGCACGGGTTGGCGTTATACCCTGAGGAAAATTTGTCTCAAATTCATTAAAGAGCACTCATATCTGTTAAAGCACATGAAATGGCAAGCCACTTTAAACTACAATATATGCTTTTGTTTGAAACAACTTGGATCGGGCACTCTGCGTCCTCTGCTGCGTTTTGTCTAAAGAAATGCGTTATTCCCTGCTGCTAAGTGAGGTGACTGGTAAATGTTTTCTGTGGATATATTGCGTTTTCAGTTGATTAAGATGTGATCAATAATTAATCAAATTTGTGTGTTGATTATTTCCATTATCGATTATCAATGATTTTATCAATTAGTTGTTGCAGCCCTATGTTATACAAACTTTATTTTATTTTATTTCATTTGAAAACACCCTGAGTACTTTCAGAATATATACTTATATTTAATATATAGTATAGTATAGTTTTTATTTTATTTTATTTAATTTTAATACATATTTTATATATATAGCAAATGGAATGTGTTATAAGAAGAATATTTAGAGGTTTTTGGACCATTCTGAGACCCTTTTTGTGGCCCCGGGGGACTGCAGAGACCCTGGCAGCTAAGACCATTAGCAATTAGCATGGATATCTTATGAGGGAAAAGCTTCAGAAATGACCCTCAGAGTAGGCAAAAGGAGAAAGGGAGGGATAGGGGCTCGAGTGCTTTTTCTTGTTTCTCCTCCTGTGTGGCCGAGAGGGAGTAAGGCGATCCCCAACACACACACGCATACGGTACACACACATTGGTGCACGCACATTGACGCAAGGTCACTTCTCCATATGTTCTTTGGCATGTGGTATTTGGCTTGGAGTACTTGTTTGGTTGTTGCTGTTTCATTAGTGTAATTAACTGTAAAGGAGAGGATAGGTTGGGAGGAGGTGGTGGGACTTTGAGATAGATGCTATGACTTTACATGGTTTGTAGTGTGATACTATTTTCTTTTGAGAAAAGAATAACAAAAGGATGTCACTGTTTGATTTGATTTGTACTGACACCAGCAAATAGTGCACAAAAACAATAACAAATGTTTAAAATGAAATTTTAAAAGTAAAAGATTAAATGTAAAATCACTACTGTTCTAAAGTTTGGTAAGTTTTTTTTTTTTTTTTTTTTTTTTTTTTTAAATAAGTCTCTTTTGCTCACCATGGCTTTATTTATTTGATCAAAAGTCATTTAAAAACTATAAAACTCTTAAATATTATTTAAATTTTTTATTTTAATATATTTTAAAATGTAATTTATTTCTGTAATGGTAAAGCCTTTACTCCAGGCTTCAGTGTCAAATGATCCTTCAGAAATCATTCTAATATGCTGATTTTTTTTTTTTTTTTTTTTTAGAAACATTTCTTATTACTAACAATGTTGTAAACAGTTGTGCTGCTTAATATTAATGTGGAAACCTTGATACATTTTTTACAGTATACTTTCATGAATAAAAGGTTCTAAAGAACAATTAGTGTGTTCTTGATAATATAAAAGTAATAATTTCTTTTTAAAAAACCTACCTTTGGACAGTAGTGTATATTAAATTGTTACAAAAATAAAAAATGAGCAACAATTAACCTTTCAGACCTTAGGTTGATGATGCACTCTTTCAGCAATGTTGCCGTCAATGGGCAACCAGGTGAGACATGGGGCCCACGAATGATCTAAAGTATCCAGATAGAGATTTGTTGCCCATTCTCAAGTTGCCCTATGCATCATCCCCTTAGCAACTAAATAGCAACACTCAGGCATCCACCCTAAAATCGTGGTGAAAACAAGCAGTTCCTTCATTCTTTTTCTTGTAATTTTTCCTTCTGTTTTATTGTACCCTCTCTCCTCCAGCAGCCAGTGGTGAAAATTACATTGTATTGCATCCTCTCAGGCCTGCACCCCCCACCCCCCCACCCACACTCTCCCCTGGCCTCTCACAGCTCTTGTTCAGTCAACAGACTGTAAAGAATAATAATAAAAAGTATTGATTATTTTGATGACTTCACAATTCAATTAGGTATTAATTTTGCCCTCCACTGGACCTATCAGGCAGCTCAAAGGGGAGAGAAGGGACGGGAGGAGGGATGGATGGATGTTTTGCCTTAAATGAATGCAGCGTTAGAAGCCCCCTCGTTCAGCGCCGTTCTGAAATAGAGGGGTGCACTGATGTGTCGGTGAGTCACTTGTGCATAAGTGCACTGAAAAAAATTCCAGTGCAATGATCACAAGAGACATTGTTGCAAAGCATATGAGTATTGACCAAGCGGGCCGCACTGCGAATGACAGCTTAAACTATTCCTATTGATTAACAGTTTCATAGATTATCATGTGTCATATCAAACTTTCATGCACTCCATCTGATAAGCACATTAACAGAGGCCCCACTGGGTGCCATGCATCGACCACCCCGAGGAGGAAGAGAAGTGGGGCAGAATTAAGGGGGGCAGAAACCCTGTGACAGCGCTTGATCCAAACAGATCACCTAGCCCCCATCTCAGACTCATTTGGGCAGAAACGACTCTGTAAATAAGGGAGCATAAAAAGAGAAAAGCAGCTTTTTTGCCCTCCGTATGTCTACACATTTGTTTGCGTGTCTTGCTATCAGAAGGGGTGGGGGAGGTACTTCTGAAGCGCACGGGAGAGAGAGAGAGAGAGAGAGAGAGTGGAGGTGACATCTCGAGCAAGTCTCCAGAGGCAATCCCAGGCTCGCACCAGCAGTGCCTCACTTGATGTATCTGCGTTACCCACACTGGTTTTGGTCTTGGTTTTGTGACAAGCATGCACTGACTGATCTCACCTAACACTCTGGCAATGCTCTAACTGCTCGTGGATTTTAGCAAAGTTACATTTTTGGAGCATAAAAATTTTGATATTTTTTCTCTTTAATCTTGAAGCACCCTTCTGGTAAGTTTCTTGTTGTAGAACTTTTTTGCTTGCTTCTATTTATTTAATTAAAATTTATATATATATATATATATATATATATATATATATTATATATATAATTATATATATATCTATATATATATATATATATATATATTTTAATTACTTAGTTAACTTTATTGTACTTAAATCATACAGGAAATGTAAGTAATATTCTTTAGAAGAACTCTACAATAAATACTTTAAATACAATGCTTTAAATTTAAATTTAAATTTAAATAAAACAATCATGCTGATCATTCTTCTGATTCTGTCTCTTATTGTTTAATTTAAAGCAATTTATTTGAAGTATTAATTCTAGAGTATATATTTTATAGAAAGAATCAGCTGCACTTCATTGAGAACGCAATGGCCCACATTCAACTTCATTCAACTTTAATATTGCGCTATTCATCTCAATATGACCCACACTGAATGTTCTCATCTTATCAGTATTTGATAACACAAAGAGCAGTTTATGATTGGTTTTAGTTAAAGTATTAATGGACACACACATATACCACACACACACACACACACACACACACACACACACACACACACTTTGTGGTCCTCAACACACAACACACACACACACACACACACACACACACATATGATTTATATGTGTGTGTATATGAGTATATATATATATATATATGTATGTATGTATATCATCTTGACAACCAAGTTTGAAAAACCAACATTTTAATTCTCATTTGCATTCTTACTGTTAAATGCAAAAACATTTGTTTATTTAAACAAAACTTTTTTTTTTAGTTTTTTTTTTTGCTTGACATGTGACACATTTATATGTAACTTAAGTGTTCTATTTAATGCTGATGGCTCTTGGGTGATACTCAGTGAAAATGAGTCATTTTGACGAAGTGGAGCATTGTTTAACCAAAATCTTTCAAATGTTCCTGCCATCCACAAGAGCTCTTCAGCACTACCAACCCGCACACAACAGCCATCAGAAAAGAGAGAGATAGAGAGCAAGCGCTTACCATAGAGAGTGTTTAGCAGAGAGTGTTAGAAGAGGTGGTGAGTTTCAGAAAGCAGAGAGAGAGAGAAAGCGAGGAAATGAGCGGGCATGTGTGTGCATGAGACCCACAGAGAGTGAACCAGTGCACACCAAAGCTAACATCACTTCTTTTGCCTTTTTCCCCCCTCATTGTCCTCCCGACCTGGTCTTTCCTCCACTCGCCTCAAGGATCCGATGATCACAGGGCAGCTGAGCAAACCGCTGCTCCCTCTGCGTGCCGATATGGACGCCTGCGAGCTGCGGTTGACGACAAAGTGGCCAGCCCGGACAGCGAGCTCAACGAGGAGCCCATGCTGCTGTCAGCTGACACAGACTCGGAGGGACAAGATGTATGGGTGAGTTCAGCCTTCATTCACCTCATTATTGTGCATGACACCCGGGGTCATGTGCGGGGGAACCTAACACCGGAGAGAGTGTGTTTGTTTGTTTGTGTTTGCAAGATGCTGTGGTAGAAAAAAAGTGCTGGATCAGAGCAGGAAAATGTGTGGTTCATGTGTAGGTAGATCTGGGGTTGTGAAGTTGGAGATTGAAGGTATTTGTGCCTCTTACTCTTACTTTAAATGCTGAGTGACTTCAAATTATGAATGCAGTAATTACATATATATTCCTTAGATTTAAGTTGGGTTTCTATAGAGTTTAAATGTCTGAAAAGTTCTTCTCCAAGTTTACACTGTGCATTTCAAAATGCATTTTTGAGTTTAAATAGGAAAATCTATCAAATTTCCACTGTGGAAAACGAGTGTGGAAGGAAGTGTCCTTCCTTCCTGTGGACGCTGGTGGGGTGCGCCATGCGGTATGTGGGGACCAGTTTTTTTTTTTTTTTTTGGTGTTCATAAAGCAGAAAAATGTGACAGAATCTGGGGCAAATAAGCAACAAGAGACATATAATGTACACACACACACACTCGCACACACACACTCATCTGTCATACAGGGTGACATTTCTTCACTTTTGAGATCTCCTCTCGGGCCTAGGGACTGAAGATAAAATGAGAGAAAGTGAAGAGGCCTGAGGAGAGGAACGTGTGATTGTTGTGGCTGCCACAGCTCATGAGGAGCTCAGAATCTAAGCAGACCTGAATTGTACATCCTTGATGAGGAGCCATCATATACCCTAGAATCTGCTTTAAAAGCCATTGAAGATGTTGTAGAAATCATAATAATAACAACCACCGTCATATTATTATATTATTATTATCATCATCATCAATATTATCAATTATTTCGTTTTATACTTACTTTATTTATTATTCAGATTTTCTTCCTATTCTGCTTTTTTTTAATTACTTTTTGAAAATTACGGCACTTTTTAAATTGATCCTCATGCATTTATGAATGTGTGTGTGTGTGTGTAATTTTATATTAATGTTGATTATTAAAATATTATATTAATGTTGAAAATTATGATTATAATATATTCTAATTATATCATCAATATTCCAGTATGCTAGATGAAGTTTAATTGAAAAACATTTAAAAAATTATTTGAAAACTTAAACGGGCTTCTTAAAAATATGCGTTTATCTATTCTGGAGTACGGGAGCATACCATATCGAATTTTTGCATATTTAATAAGGTCCTGACATCAACATATATATATATTAATAGTATATATATATTATATATATATAATATATATAGTCGATATATAGTATATCTATCTAAATTCAAAACCATTGGCTGGAATTTTTTCCTTAATCCTTCTAAACATAGTGTTCTTCGTGTTTTATGTAAAAACTTGATGTTCCTTGCCGTAATGAATGATTCGCCTCTGGACCTTGTTTAACAGGAAGAACAGCCTAGAATCCTTTAAACTGCTCTGTGTCAGTGTATATAGGTGTGTGAAAAGACAAGGTTTCAGGACCATTTGGATTCATCATGCATTGAGCGGACCTGGTTTGCTGTGGTTGTCAAATTTGCAAACATTAATGATATACTTTAAGACTGTGTGTAAACTTTGCCGCTGGCTTCTTTCAGGACAGAATTTCCTTTTTCAATTTAAATAGAAGTCAGAAAACACATATAAAACATGTGTCAGATAAAAGAAACAGCCTGCAAATTTCTCAGCTGAGATTCCGGGCGATGAGTTTATAGACTCCAAACAGCACTTTTACATTTATTTTCAACCTGTATTTTTCCATTTCCTATAGTAGCACACCAAACCACATAAGATTTTTATAACTTTTTGTTGTTCGTAGAATTGTTCCTGTTCCTAGGCTATATAATCTTCTAACGACTATAAAAGAAATCCCATTTTTCTGTTGTGATTATATTTTGCATTTAACATGTGCATAATACTGAATTCAGAACCGTTTATTCTTATTGAAGAATCGTCTTTTTATGACAGAACATAGAAGCATAATACTGAATTCAGAACACTGCACGCAACAACACCAAAAGTACATTAGTAAAAGCGAGTCATGTTCTCAGAGATGCCGTACAATATTGCAAATAAATGTAAAAGAGCACATGCATAAAAGGATGCAGAATAACTTATTTATTGAAAATCTCAGCGTAATAATGTGACCTTCTCATGCTTTAGAAAGTTTTTACACTCAGACTCGAATGTATTCTGCTGTCATAATGCATTCATTCCTGTCGGCAATTTATCTCTATAAGTATTTCTAAAGCTTATTATGTCAGTAGATA
Source organism: Cyprinus carpio (assembly GCF_018340385.1). Taxonomy (NCBI): domain Eukaryota; kingdom Metazoa; phylum Chordata; class Actinopteri; order Cypriniformes; family Cyprinidae; genus Cyprinus; species Cyprinus carpio. The sequence continues at coordinate 10,535,763 of NC_056595.1, read as the reverse complement.
TGGAAATGAAGTCAGGCATTCATACTTTGATTCTAGGGCTTCAGGTTTGATAGTCAGTAGCTGGTGACTGCATCTTCCTCTTGTCTGTGTTCCATATCTTGACTGATGCCCTAGGTGAGCTTTTCTAAGCGCTCTCTAGGTTTAGAACTAACAAGCAGCATTACATTAATGATACGAAATTTTGATCCCCTGGGCCAACTTACCTGATCATAATAAACATTATAATGCTATCAGGAGTGCTTTGTATACCTAACATTAAAAGTCAAAAATTAATTTCTTTAGAAATGTTTGAAATATACATGCTTTTATTCTCCACATTTTAGAATATCACCTCTGTGTATGATAATACAGAAGTATATAATTTTCCATTCCGTTACATTATTTGTATTAAAAATAATTTACAGGTGTAAATGATTAACATATTTTTTTTTTCCAAGGTCATTAATGATTGAATTGAATTCGAGAGCATTATTGCGAAAATTTCATATGTTTTTTTCATTTTAGGATAACCTTGCTTTTTATTAACTGAACTCGGGTACTCCGTCTTCATTACCGTACGGTTTTGAGCTACTCACTGAAGCTATGTTTTACATTTAGACAGTTAAAATAAACATTATAAAGAGTATTGCTTGTGTGTTTTGAGAAGAAGTATACATCAAACCCTCAGCTAACCCCCCACACGAGCAGCACACAGCCACCCTACCAAGAGTGTATGGTGTGTTGTTGTGAGGGCCGCATAGTATAGAATCGGGTAGAATGAATTGTTTGGATGAGAATGGATTTGTGAGCGGGACGCTGCCGGTGTAGCCGGGTCTCACCTCCACGGTGACTTGGTGTGTCACCACTGCGGCGCTCTTCTTGCTGACTGATTTTATTTCTGGGAGTGGGGGCTGGCGGGGTGTGTTGGCAACGGGTCTGTTTGTGTTCTGATCCCGTCCCGACCTCTCTGTCAGGCCCGCTGATCTGTCTTGTGGTTCCTGCTGTCACGTCTGATGACTTTTTTTAAAATATCCCAAGGCAAGAAAATCCCAGTTACTGTTTCATTAATGCAAGTGTTACACATTTTCTTTATAAGCAGTTCAAACCCTGCTTTTGTTTGCTATGTTGCTTTTTCTCTTTACGCTCCAGCTTGTAGCATGCTCATTGTCTAGCTGTCAATCTATTCTTTTTTGTAAAAAGCTCACTTTTTTTTTTGTTTGCACACGAGGACACAAACACTTGCACGCACAACCCCAGTTTTGTGATGTAGACAAATTCTTTTTCAGACCTTTTTGTAATGAATCAATACATTTCTCATTTTGTCGTAGATTTGGTCAGACTATTATTTAAACTCTTAAACAAACACGCTTGGCCTTCTTTTAACGCCATCCACATGGAGCATCCCTGCTCTGTTTCTTGCCTGTTTAGACGTACACCAAGCTATGCGGCCGTGGCGCTGTGCCCCGGGGCCTGCTTGGGGCAAACGGGTCAGGGCTGAAAAAAAAAAAAATCTATTCTTGGTGCACAGGTGCCCATCAGAGAAATGTCTGAACAAGGTCACTGAACTTTGGTTACAGAAAGAATTGAGGGAATGAAAGATGTGAAATACCAGGAAAAAAAATGACGAGATTATATGATGTTGTGTGTTTCTATTTATTTGGAAACGTAATTGTCTGTGTGTGTGCCATATTTGTTAAAGACTCGTAGCCTTTTTTACAAATATTATAATGAAAGCAGGCATACCTGAAATAATTTTAAAAAATACATTAAAAGTATTAGAATACAACATGATTATTTGTTAAATATATAACTCGTTTTGACATCAAATGCTATCCTATATATAGTATATATATCTATATGATATATAGGTAGGATTAGTCGTGATATATATATATAGTTAAACAATACATTGAAATAGTAAAAGCATAAAAAATTACTTATAATATATCAGTTTAATTAGAATCAATCTGAAACCATATTGTGTGTTTTACGCTATCTTATTTAATGCATCTATGTACACAATGCATTATGCCACCACACACAACACACACACACATATTTGTTTTCTTTTTATTTATATACAATTAGCAAACGCAAATAAAGGCCTCTAACATAGCTTGTTCCTATTCTTTTCCTATTCTATCATGTATTTATTATTTTTTTTGTTTTCCTTTTATTTATTATAGACTTAAACCGTGGTGATAATGCATTAAGCTACCTGATACTTGTTATATCCCTTGCAATCATTGCTCTCCTAGTTGACTTTGAGCTTCCATGTCCTCATTTGTCAAGCGCTTTGGATAACAAGCGTCGCTTAAATGCCTAAATGTAAAGGGCATATTCTAAACTGTTACAATCTCAATTTAAAGCTTCATATTGAACATTCAAGAGCAGTATTTTTCCCTTGGACCTCCATAGAGGATTTATGCTGAAGTTGATTTCTTTTCTGTGGTAGACATTGTTTGAGGAAAAAAAGGACAGATTTCTTTTTATGTGAACTGTATGTGTCTGTGTGTGTGCATATTTGTTAAAGATCTAGCTTTTTTTTACAAATATTATAATGAGCAGGCATACATGAAATAATAAAAAAAAAAAACATTAAAATATTAGATTAAAATGATTATTTGTTAAATATATAACTCTTTTGACATCAAATGCTATATATATATATATATATATATATATATATATATATATATATATATATTATAAACAATATTTGAAATAGTTAAAATCATTAAAAAATATATTAAAATAAATCAGTTAATTAGAATCAATCTGAACCATATTGTGTTTTTTTTTTTAAGATTGAAATGAACTTGATGTTGTTTAATTTATATTATCTTATTTTATATTAAAAAAAAAAAAAAAAAAAAAAAAAATATTAAAAACACACACACACACATATTTGTTTTCTTTTTTATTTATTATACAATTAGCAAAAGCAAATAAAGGCCTCTAACACTAGCTTGCTCTATTCTTTTCCTATTCTATCATTTTATTTAATTATTTTTTTTGTTTTCTTTTTATTTATTATATGACTTAAAAACGTGTAATGCATTAAGCTAACTGATACTTGTTATATCACTTGCATAATCATTTGCTCCTAAGTTGACTTGATTGCTTTCCCCCTTGTCCTCATTGTAAGTCGCTTTGAAAAAGCGCTGCTAATGACTAAATGTAATGCAGATTCCTAACTGCTTACAATCTCAATTTAGCTCATATTGAACATCAGAGGCAGTATTTTCCTATGACCTCCCATAAGAGAATTTTAGTGCCTGAAGTGTTGCTTTTCCTGGGTCTAGACATTTTGATTAATCATCTTCTCTTGCCCTCAAAGAGTTCTTTTCGTTTAAAATTGTCACAGAAGTGGCATCATACATATGTCTACCGACTCAATTGATTCTCGACAAATTGATCGCCGCATTGAGTGAGCTTTTGCATCCCTGGTTGAAAAGATCTGACAAAGTAGGATGGGGAAATTAAAAACTTCTTTTCATCTCTTTCCTAGGCTTTATTTTCAACACCTGATTGAGTGTAGGTGATGATACCAAGAACGTCGCCTAAATGGTTTTTTCATCAAAGATCACTTGTGCATTTATGGACACATTGTGTAGTCTAATTTCCGCCAAACGTAAAGACCGCCTTGACATTTGCTTTCAAGGAGTGGGTGCGTGTGGGGGTTGGGGGTGGTGGGTATGAAGGCCGCAGAGAGAGAAGATGGAGAATATGAGGGGGCCTCTCTTTGTGTCACGTGGATAGAACATTCTGTGGGTTTTTGTCAGTCGTTCGGGAAGATGTTACTTTTGGGAAGCTCCAAAAGAAAACATTATGAGATTTTTTTGCTAAGGCAATGGGAGACAGAAATATATAGATGATCGAACATTTGTTTAATGGTGGTGGATTTGATTTGAACGGAATGCCCGATTTCCTGGAAGTAAGCTTTATTGGATACTTTTAAGGGTTCTTATGAAAGACAAGTGCTTTCGAAAAATCTCTTCAAATTCTAATATATCTATATCATATTTTGTTTTACGCTTAAACATTGTCTACTCACACAAACAATGTAAAAAAATATGTTTTAAATGGTTATTAAAAAAATAATAGTAATAAGACCCAGCTGCTTTTATTCAAAAAGCGCTTAAAAATCATCGACCGATTCATCAGTCGTGATCGGGTGGGGTTTATGATAAAAGAGGCTGATTAGTTCTCAACCGCGTGTTTGTACTGTCTGCTTTAAACCTTTTTTGTGTCATTCGGAAAACAAGATTATGACTAAATTTAAGGCCGTCAACTTCAGAATAACATCTTTCTCCTTCATCTTCCTCTCACTTTCAACTGCCAGTGTTTTTCGACCTCCCCCGCCTTTTAAAAAGCTCATTTCTCCAGGTTTCACTCCAGCTATCACATGCAAACATCCCCAGCAACCCCGTCCCTATTTATTGTCAGGTATATTAGCTGCAAAAGCAGTGGTTAGGAGGCCAAACTGCTGTTTTTTCACTCTTACTCACAGAATAGGTGATGGGTTGTGTGTGTGTGTATGTACAGTGGCTGTCTACTCTTTTCTAAGAGACCCGCCTCCTCTCCAGCATCCCAAGACAAGATAATAAGGCACTCGGAGGCACAATCCGGCATTATATTCAGCCACCAAAGCCTCGTCTCTTGTCAGTTTGCATTTTATTCGGGCCCAGGATGTGATGCTTCTAGCATCAGCCTGTCAGGAGGAGAGGACCAAGAGAAGACAGGGGCCACTCTTTCATCACTTACGTCCACCTTGCGGTAAGCCAAATGCCGCACTTATACCGATTCCGCCGAATGGAGGCACACGTTCCAGCCCAGGGGTCCACCTTCGTCTGATAGAACTAGGGAAAAAAGGCACGAAAGGATAAAAGAAATTGTTTGTATTTGGTATTGAATGGATATTTTGAGAGGAAAAATGTATCTGTTGTAGACAAAGAGAAAGAGGGGAGCAGGTTTATGACTCAATGCCACTGTTTCTGTTAAGAGGAGAAGCGTTACCATTCAAGTGGAACCGCAACTTTTGGAGTCAGGAAATTGTATTTTTGAGATAAGAAGATGTGTTTTTGACAATCAATCGATCATTCCAGAGTAATGCAGAGCATCTAAAGGTGGAATCTACTGTCACCTTTATTTTTTATAGTGCTTTTCCACAAAACAGTTTTTTTCAAAGCAGCGTCACATTAATAAACAGGAAAATAACAGAATCCAGTTATGTAAACTCGAATGTGAGACACATCCAAATTCTGTGTTTAGTGTAATAGTTTAATATGCAGCTCCAGTCAGTTCAGTGTCAATACAGTTTCAGTTCAATAACTGTGTAAAGTTAATCTATTATGAAACAAGTTCCAGATTCAGTTATAAGCAGCTCTACACAGAAGGCATTTTTCAGCTGACAAGTCAGAGTTCAACATTGACTTCCAGTTCAGTTTCAGTAACAGTGTGAGTTTTGCAAAATTCATCAGTTACTTAGAAACAAATTTGATTCAGCTATAAAGCAGCTCTAAAGCAAGACAAAAAGTGTTTTAATGGCTAGCCACAAGCAAGCACATTTAGTTGTTTGTTTCTGGTCCTTTACCCGGCTCGTTTGCGCTTTATATGCACACACACCTACACATTAGCCTGTTGCTACTCCCTCAAAGGCCCTCCAAATAAAAAAACAAAGCAACACACACTTATATTTGTGTAAGTCACTTAGCTGAAAATATGGAGGAGGGGGTTCGGTGCTAAGCAAAAGGTCTTGATGTGCCTCACTCAGGTTAGTAATAAGGCACACACAGTCTTTTAATGAGCTGGCCCTCTTTAAAATAGAGCGCACTCGCCCCGAATACCTCTCCCTCAGGAGTTAGATCTCATTACGGCAGCTCAGGCCTTTAGTTGGCTGCAGTGAGCAGGTGAATCTGCTCTGCCCCCATCTCCCTAATGCCTGACTACCAAGGCATGTGTATCCACTCGCTAGTATGCGTCTGATACACGCTCAGCGCTACAGAATAGATGCATATTCAAGCAGGATAGGGGGTTGCAGGGGTTGCAGGGTCCACTTTTGTATTTAGAAATATCTGCAGGTAGGTTCAGCGAGGACATGGGTGATAATGTAATTGGGCATCTGGATTCGATTTTAACTTTGGGTAATGGATGGAGGAAGGCATTTTTCAGCTCAATAACGATTGTCTTTTTCATGAAAGCTATTTTGGGTTGTTCCAGCAATAATTGACTGATATAAAGTGAATGTTTTTCTGTTGTTTGTCGCTCGAAGTTCATCTCCAAACTGCCTTGCAGTGTCTTATGGCGACGAGAGTTTCTGATCACGCTCCCGCCTCAGTTAAATAACTGGTTATTGTTGTCGGTATTGTTCGTTCATATTCACGTATCAACATATTGCATAGCTATAATGCAAACTTTGTCACATAAAGCTGAAGATTATGCCCTCTGTCCATGCTCTTGTGAAAACTACTTGCTCTTTTTTTAGAAATTATTGCACATCAGAGTATTGGATGCTGGTTGCCAGTGTAAGATGTGGGTACCAGCAAGCCTCCTGTTGGTCAACCCGCTTCATCAGCCAGTCATAAGGCTGTTATTTTTTTCTGTTTATTTTATTTTTTTGGCTAGTTAACAAACTAACTAGAATCATTTGTTTTACACGCCCTGCTTTCGGAGAGTAGAGAGTCGATATTTTCACTGATGCTCACTCAAAAGAATGAGGATTTTTTACCTTTTTTTTTTAGCAATAATATATTTACAGTATACATTGCTTAAATATTTTTTAATGAAATGTTACATTTTCTGTAGAATGTATTCACAAATTTTCAAAATGTAAAAAAAAATCTTTAGAAATAGAAAATGTAAAACATTCTGGAAATTAAACAGCTGTAATGTAACTTAATGAATTCATATACACTTTCTCTGAAAAACAATGTCAGCTTGCCTGAAAAGCTAAGAGACTGTGGACTGTCGTTGTTCTTAATGCTTGATCATAAAGACAGGGTTGTCTATGCGGGTATCTGCTGGTCCACTGGCACCAGAAACCCAGTATCGAATCATCTACTCGGAAGCCATCATGTACGATATACTGTTTCAAACGTTTGGGGTCTGTCAATTAGATTTTTTAATGCTTTGAAAAGAAGTCACTTATGCTCATCAAGGCGCATCTGTTTGACATAAAAAATGCTGTACAAATGTCAATATTATTATTTAACTGTTTACAAATACTGTTTAAAAAATTAATATTATTCCTGTGATGCAAATATGAATTTTCAGCATCAGTTTACTCAGTCGTTCAGTGTCCATGATCCTTCCGAAATCATTTTTAATAATGTTGATTTCGTGCATCAGAATAAATTTCTAATTATTATCATGTGTTGAAAACATTTATGCTACATTAATACTTCGCTATGGAACAAGGTAATACTTTTTTTTGCCCAGTATTTTTTGATGAAAAGAAAGTTCAAAAGAACAGTATTATTTTAAAAATAAATCATTTGTAGCACACCATGACCTTCACTGTCACTTCTTTGAACAATTTAAAGCATCCTCTCGTGAATACATGTATGAATTTCTTAAAAAAAAAAAATCTTACTGACCCTAATTTAACGGTAGTAGTGTTACTTCATATTTCAACAAAAGTCCGTGTCATTTTGCTCTGGCTATTTCCCCATCGCTTTCCCGCTACTAAAAAACTATCAAGGAAGAGTTATTCCAAAGAAAAGGACATTCGTTTATTATTCTTGTGAATGTCAACATAATGCACTTCTTTACAAGCAGTGGACCTGCTCTCCATTGAGGTATGGCTGACTGTTCTCGTCACATAACATTCCTGAAAACAACTTCTCCCCCACTCTGCATGTTGCTTCCATCGCATGGGAAGTGTTGCAGCTGTCAACTAATCATAGGGTAGAGAGGGTGGTCATCGTGGATGAAAAAATGACAATCAGTGTGGTTGTCTGGTGCGATGCGAGGCGCAGTTGCGTAGCTGGAAAACTAGAGTCTGGATGTCTTCACAGACCCTTTATTATTTATGATGGAGTCTCTTTGAGCACAGACCAGTACTAATGCATAACCCCCTGTTCTTCTGCCTTATACCATCCCTTTGAAACCCAAAGATTGATGAGATGAGAGCCAGGAGTGACTGTGCTTGTATAGAGGGGGTAGAGGAATGAAGGTGTTTGCGTCCGGCAATCCACAGAAGTTATTAATGTGATTTTTTTTAGGGGCACCTTCCTGTTATATTTAAAGATATGGAACAGAAAGATTTGCTAGCTTCAAAGCTCCAGACTCTTCCCTGCAAACCTTCTTTTTATGCTAAGACAGGTTGCAGGATGACCTTGCGTATGAGGGAGTTGGAGAGATCGCACCACGCTTCGCGCTCCGATTGCTTGTTGTTTATGATGATGTCCCTTGATGCTGCCGAGTGACCTGGGAGAGAATGAGATGACTGCTTAAAGATGAGATGAGGAACAAGATGATGAGACCCATGGTGTAGGTGCCGAAATAAACATGAAGGGGGAGGAAGTGTAAAGACTGTAAAAGGCAAATTGAAGTTTACGATATTGGGGTTTTTTTTTCATAATCTTGCTGAACATGAACGGCATTTTTTTTAGATGTTCTATTCTGATAAAGAATACACTGCCTTACTCTCTTGTGTATTAAAAAGGATTCGTTCACCGAAATTAACTGCGCGAGAGTGAAAAAATAATAAAGAATTAGGATTTATTTGAAATAGAAAGAAATAAATCTGTATGAGATGTCGCAGATGCTTTTAGTCTGTCAGTATTTGTATGTAGACGCGTGGTGCAGTGAGGGACGTCTGCGTTAGGGGGGAGGGATGGACGGCCTTAGGGTCCGTGGCGATGTCGCTGGACCATGACATGTGTGCATCTGGCGTGTTGCTAACACCATCCAGAGAGCTCTTGCTGTCACCCCACAGGCTCCTCTAAACCCTGCTTGTATTTCTACACATGTTATAAACACTGACAGAAATGACATGTTTACATAGTGTTACATGGAAAACTAAATATTTGTACTGGCCCTAAGTAGTATGAGGGATACAGACATTTTGAGGTTCCCAGCCAAATTAACACATTTTTAAAAAAGAACAGTGGTGGAAGAATAGATTCGGACTGTAATGCAAATAATTATATTTTTCTTGCATTTTTTTTATATTTTATATATTTATATTTTAGAAAACAAAATATGAACAAAATATGTAATTTTGTTACTGTTGCTACTGCTTTGCTAGTTCGCAAGCTGTGACTTTTGCGCTATAAAGAAATGCAAACATGCTGTAAGAATACAGTCTACACTTCAGAGTGCAAGATGATCTTTTGCTTCCACTAATACAAAGACTTTTACAGCTTTACAGCATGAAGGATTTACTCTGACAAGTTAAAAAATAATGAGAAATATGTCCTCATTTTCTTTGTCCTGATTGTGAGCAAATAGCTATTAATATCCTTATTCACAAAAAATCAGAGAGGCGCGCAGGTTAAATTTGCCACATGAGAGCCAAATAGAACACGTATAGAAAACAGAGAACGGGACAATGTACTCACAAAAACGGCGAAATACAAAGGATGAGACCTTTCGCCGAAGACCTGACAATATTTGGAGGTCAGGAGGCGAATCCTAATTTGCCACAAATATGCTTAAGGTAATTTAGGAAGAGCTCGGTGTCAGTGAAAAGCATGGCAACCCTGGCATTTTTCTGTCTTTGCTCTAAAAGGGTTTGATTTTCTTCAGGCAGAGTTGGCCTCAGATCCTGGCTTGCAGATGGGCCTAAAAGGATGAGGAGTCATGTGGATGGATCTTTGTCTCTTTTTCAACCTGCGGTAATCGAACGTTGACATTGCCTGAGGATAAGAGGGAGAGGGAAAGGCTTCTTCAACAGATGTGGCCATTTGGGTGTTAATCTTCAGATCACGCAAAATCAACACCCTGTCCTTCTTTTTTTCAGGCCTTTCCTTTGCCTTTTTTTTATCCGTCCTTTCTCACAGATGGGTTCTGTGAGTTTCTATCACTCTTTTAATAGCATAAATGCCCTTTCCTCTGCCCCCTGCTTTAATTCGGTTTTCTCCCCCCTTTTTGTCTACTTTTTGTCTTCACTTCGGGTTTCTCCGTCCTCTAGAGTTCCCAGCTACAGTTGATCCATCCCAGTGTTTGTATTTTTAGATTTTTTTTATATTTTAATATAAATAATGTCTCTGTGCTGCTGGGAATCCCAAAGCTTGCTCTTTATTGAGTTTTTAGTGAAAGACCACCTTCCTGTTTCATTAAGAGTTCAGTATCTTTTCAGAGTCTTTCTGTCCACAGGGAGGTTTAGAATAAGAAGCGGTGTACTTTGACATGTCATACAGATTTATGGGGCTTTAGATGAACCCAATTAATTTTAGTTATTAACACTATATTTAGTTATTAAATGTGTATCTTGTAGAAATATATTAGGATTTCCCTGCATGTCCATCAGGAGGATATGACAAATAAACACACACACATATATATGATTATGTATGTCAGTGTCTGCTATGAATTTTTACATTATCAGAGATTTATTCTTCCCTGACATCCATCACACTCAATATTCCACAATGCAATGCACTTGAGTTGATGCTCTGCTGTGTGTGTTATTTTTTTTTTTTTGTTTTTGGTGATACTTGGTAATTACAGTTCTGGTCAATAAAGATTAGCTGATAATTATTGTCACAAAGTGGCTGATAACGGATAAATTGTTGATGATGGAATTCTATATAATTTTGTCCAAATAAATTGAATTAAAAATAAAACACTGAAATGATTTAAAATGCTACAAGACAAGTGAATTTAGTAACTGCAACATTCGAATGTACAGTATTATAAAAAAGTCCTTTAATATGGTACCAATATTTTTTACATTCCTAATTTTTGTATACTATACATGGATTCCACTCACTCAATAAGGTCAAATCATGCAGGCTGCTACTGTTTGAAATATTTATTTCTCACATAATACTTATTTACATGATTTTTTTTTTGTTTTATGTGTGCAGTATTCAGTGTTTTTCATGCAGTATGCAGTAAGCATTTCGGCTAGTATTCCATTCCCAAACATCGCTGTCTGCTTCCCTGGTTTCAACCACCACATTAAAAAATCAGTAACCCAACAATTTGAACACAATTGGTTGATCATTGACAGGATTTAGGACTGTGTTAAATGTGACGTGTCAGTCATGTTGTGAGGGCTTTAAACTTTAAACTCTCTGTAGCACCAATACAATCTATTGTCTTCCATGGGCTTTAACTTTGATTGATCCTGTTGTCAACAATACATCAGCGGTACTTAAAAATGAAAGTGTGTTATGTGCCCCAAGCAAAATTATGAATCAAATAATACTGTACGCTCTGTGCCAATACAGTTAAATGTTTTTCAAAGAGGTCACTGCATCAGGCTTAATGATTTTTATTCACAGTGGCTTTAATCTTAGTCATATTTTAGATCGGAATGGGAAAGATCAATACACCACTAAACATGTCTTTCAGTTGGATTGGTTAGAGATCAGATCAACAGATAATATAATGCACTCTATTTTGTTATAAGTCAACAGCACATTTATGGCCTGTTTCAGTTCATCGTGCCTTTTATATAGCACAAAAGCAAATGGCACACTTACCGAGTGCTTTGTAATTCAAATTGGATTAACTGCATGATAGTGAATGAGATGATAAATAGATGAAAGCTCACAAAGCGGACACACACATGCAGGGGTGTTCAAGATCAGTTTGGGGGCTGTCGCTTCTGAATAGCCTGAAAGAGCATCTCTCACCATCACTGAAGTTATGACATAATGTATTTCCTTTTGAAAGTGTTAAAGCCGCTCTTTTATGGAAGGAAAAACTGATTATAAATGTCTGTGGGGGCGAATGCCAACCTCTAACTGAGCCCTCGACAATGACTGTTTAATTTAGCCATCTGCGAGCAATTCTGCACTAAATGAGATGGCAACAAATACACTGGTCAGGGTAATTTTGCAGACGCTGTCCTTGCAGTGGGGTAGAACCCACTGCACTGGACTGATCAATCTCAATACATATTTACCACTCAAGTAATCAAAGGAACAGAAGTTGTTTAATTGATTATTTGTTTTGTATGGTATATTTTATAAAACTCATATTTACACTACCATTTAAAAGTTTGGGGTCAGTCAGATTATTTTTTTTTTTTTACTTAATAGATGTTGTTTTATTATTATTCAGCAAGGATGCATTAATCAAAAGTGACAGTACAGACATTTATTATTTTAATAAAAAGTTTACTATTTCAAATACATGGTATTCTTTTAAACTTTCTGTTAATCAAATAATATTTCTATTAATTTCTGTTTCCACAAAAATGTTAAACAGCAGCTGTTTTCAACATTGATAATAATAAGAAGAAATTATTTCTGAGCACCAAATCAGCATATTAGAACGATTTCTGAAGAATTATGTGAAACTGAAGACTGGAGTTTGAACTATCAAAGAATCTTTAAAAAAGTTTTAAAATCAACATTTTCAACATTGATAGCAATAATTAATGTTTCTTGTGCAGCAAATCAGCACATTAGAATGATTTCTGAAGGATCATGCGACACTGAAGACAGCTTTGCCATTACAGGAATAAATTACATTTTAAAATGTATTACAATTGAAAACAGTTATTTTAAATTGTAATAATATTCAGCAATATTACTGCTTTTGCTGTTTTTGTTATCAAATAAATGCTCATAAATTCAAACAAATGTTGCTGTTTATTTTAATGTAATTCATTAATTGTCTCCTCATGTTTTAGGTACAAGACTGAGTAATGACTGCAAATAATTTTATGTTTTTTGATTTAGATTTAAATTTTATTTAATTTTATGTGTGTTTTGTTAGCAGACACTTTTATCCTTAAAGGACTAAAAGTTAAGACACTCCTAATCACCCTTCTTTTATAATATATGACAGTCTTCGAAACAAAATATACAGGCTGCACATAACATCTCATAAGACCTTTCAGAGGTCTTTGTCTGACCCCTGTGTTGAAGGAGTTTTTTATAAGAAATAATAATAATAATAAAAAAAAGCAGTTTAACTCTGACCTCTTGGTGTCTTAGCCACTTCATCAGAGCCGGCACATCCCAGACTCAGTAGGTGAGGTCTCTCTCTCTCTTGCTATCAGTCTGGGTCTCTGTTGTGTTTAACCTACTGTAGATAGGGCCACACTGAAATGATTACAAATGAGACACTGTCAGACCAGCGCAGAGAAACACGGCCTGTTAGCGCTCGCCGCATGCTGTGCGGGAGGATAGACGAACGTTTCAAAATATTCTCAATTATCAATACCTTTATAAATTAGTGAGCGAGGCTGAGTATGGTGATGGACCTCGGCAGTTTGATAAGTGGTTTTCTTTGTGATACCGTGTACTGTAAGTCTGTCAACCTTGAGAAGTGAGTTTATCGAAACACCCTCAGGCTTTAAAACCCAAGCAATAACTAGTACTAGCAGTTCGGCTGCTAGTACATGGCATTTAGTTTGGTTAAGGAAAGCTGTCCATCCCAGGAAAAAATTCTCCTCGAGCTAGAGTGGTGCATCAGTACTTTAGACGTACATATCTTCAGATCTCGAAGGGTAATCCACTTAAAGCGCAGGCTGTTTTAATAAACAGGTCATAAGAACAATGGGATTGGGTAGTGGGAGTGAATCGCTGTTGAAAATCCCCAGACGCCCCGTCCGTCACTCCTCTTTCTGCTTTTTAATTTTGTTGCATGGAGGGAAAAAAAAACACAGTGAAATCCCCTTGAGATGAGGAGCCTGTACATGTATTCATTATTGATCCCCCTTTTTCACCACCCGTTTTAACTAAAATGTGTTAAGTTTCCTATTATTTGCCAAAAGGATCAAGCGTTCCCTATACTCAACCAATGAAAGACACTGAAAGACACGCTTTGCTGCTTTACTTATAGACGTGATATTTTATTCACAACTCGCCAAGTTACACCAGAAGCATCAATGCGTAACAGAAGCATTATTTATATATGATATTGTCATGTGCTCTGTCAATGTGATGCTTCTCATCAATTATACAGCGGAGCATCTCCTTTGATTAGACGTGGGATCGGCTTTGTTTTTCATTTTTGATATTGAGCTCGTGAACATATGATAATGGGGTCTGACATGGGAGATTTTCCTCTGATGTTTGTCATTTGCCAAACTTTGAGACAAGCGCGTCGTCGCAGCATCATTAGTGCTGTCGCTCATCTGGAACATCAAAAGGAGACAAAAGAGCCCTGTATGATAATATGTGATCATCCCACAATTACAAAAAAAACTGGTGATAATACAAAATTCTTGTTTGTGTCACCTTTTTTGCTTTATTAATCTCTGATTTGTTGCTCATTATGCAGAATAGACAATGCAATACCTCCAAATCCAAGTATGATTATTGTGTGTAAATCTGATATTAAAATAAACAGGGCTTAGGGGTCAGTAAGTTTTATTTATTTTTTTTTTTTTTTTATTTTTTTTATTTTTTTAGGGAGGAATTATTTTGTTGATAAGAGGAGGTAGTTAATTAATAAGTGTTTTTTTTATATTTTTTTTATAGTTGATGTTGTTTATTGAATAATTCTTATAATTATCTGTTTTCAAAATGAACAATAATATGTTTTGAGCACCAAATCAGAATATTAGAATGATTTCTGAAGGATCGCGTGACACTGAAGACTAGAGTAATGAATGTTAAAAATTCAGAATCGCAGAAATAAATGACCTTTTAAAATATATTAAAATAGAATACAGTTTATTTTCAGTTGTAATAATATTTCACACAGGCTTTTCATGCCATTTTTAAAACTAAAACTCCAAACTTTAAAATGGCAGTGTACATTATGTATAAATTATTTAAAAAAGTGCATGCATTTTTTTTTATTAAAAATGCATTTAATTAAATACATTTTATTTTTAAATAACTAAATTGTTAATATAGCTATTTTAATATAATAACATTTTCTTAATTTTATTTGTATTTAAATGATTATTTATTTATAAAGCTTAACATTAAAGCCATAACTCTCAGTCTCACTCATAATCCAACAAAATAACAAACTGTCTTAGAACTACTATTACAAGTCTTAGAACTACAAGTCCAAACTACATTATTTCATTTTTGAGTTATAACACATTTATTATTGACTTTACTTCTCTGGCTCAATTTTCTGCTCTAGCACGATTTATCTTTGTGCAGGCATTCGGAGGAAACCAGAACAAACTAATCATAAGCTTGTTGTGTTTAAAAGCACACATCAGAACGGCTGACCGCTAACCAAACAATGGCGGGTTTAGGCGTTCCTTAGGTGAGCGGTCACCAGCAGATGTTCTTCATAAGTGTGCTGGGGAGCTTGATTACAAACTTTTATTAGGTTTAGATCAGTGTGTGTGTGTGGAAGATTAGGGCCAGGGAGACAGGTCTTTACCCTCCAGTGATCTCTGGAATAATGAGCATATGTTACCATGGTGATTCTCAGAGAAGCCTCTGTCTTTGTGAAGAACCATTTAAAATCAGTTGCTTTGTTTTTTGTTTTTTTTGGCCATCACTACCTTCCTGTTCCTAATTATTAAATGTGTAAGAACTGTGTGGAAGTGTAGAAAAACAATGTGGAATAGATTCAGTACCTGATTAAAAAAATGTAGTAATGCAACAAGTTACAGCAAGCTAGTTTTGTAAGCATGTTTGCTCTACTCAGTGTTTTGTGGTGCAGTTGATAGAAGGAATCAAAAAGGGGAAAAAAGAGTACTATATATTAGTAGAAAAAGCAGTAGGTTGGATTTGAATAGAATCTGCCTGTGACCATGAACCAAAGGTAGAACGCCACAAAAATAGATAACTAGATATAATAGACATGCCTTTCAAAGCAGCATCAACCAACTGAGACCTTGCCTGATCTTTTTCTGTCTGGTTAAATAGATGTTAATGGAATGAGCTATATGAGTTATTTATAGACGATAAAAGATTTGAATGATACTGTATTCAAGTCAGTGTGATGACCTTCAAACTCCTGACGCCTGCCTAATGTCAACTCTTTAACATCACTGAAAGAGGATCAAACAGCAAGACTGTATCAGCTATTGTATGTAAATAAATAAATAAATAAAAACATTAAATACTGTCTTGTGAACAGAAGGAACTGTGATTTTCTCCAACAAGTTTGACATGTTTTGAAATGTAAAGACAGCAACTTAACACTATAAATTTTCTGGGTTTCCTTTTTACACGTGGCTTTTCTAGTTCAGTGTGTGCGCAGGTCAGGTGTGCAGTATTTGTGCAGTATTTGTGCTGTATGTGTGTTTAAATGTGTGCATGTAGACAGATCAGAGGAGAACTCTGGCATGTAAATTGATGTATGGTTTGAGTCGCTGAATTAAGGAGTGTTTAGTGTGTTATATGTGTTTAGAAGAGAATACATGGTGTGCAGACTCTTTTATTGGGAAAACGTTTTACTACAGCAGTTACAGAGCACCCTACTGAGGGCTCACTGCCGTCAACAGCATGATACTGTCTCTGAGTGTTTGTGTATGTGGTTATGGAAGGGGGAAATGGAGGAATTTATTTAAAAGGATTTTTTATTCTTAAAGAATGGATAAATACTCTATCTTTTGCTCTCTATCTGTCTCTCTCAGGTGGTCGAGCTGGCTCGGTTCAGTCTGATGCCAGCAGCAGTCCCACAGAACATGGTCATATGGGCCTATCTCACCCCACCTACCCTGTAGGACCACAGGTGAGAACGCAAACAATTTCTCCTTACACAGTTTTGTTAATGTCAAAAAATGCCATTCACAACCCATTTTACATTTGAATGTGACATAGGTTGGATTTTATCCATTAGCAGCTTACAGGATCATGAGAAGTGGCTGTTACATACTAGAATGGAGCCAGGCTGAATGCGAGTTTGCTAAATTTGCTAACATTATCCAAGAGTTAACACAGAGTTAACTCCCCAACACCGACCTGCCTGACTGGGATTGCTACTAACTTAATGTTTTTTAGTAGTGTAGCAGTAGCTCAGCTGTCTTCAAAATAATGTAGCTAGTGTATTTACAGTCTACTTTTTATAAAATAGGAAATCAGAAAGAACTTTATTGGCAAGTTTATTTTACACATAATGATTTATGCTGGTGACAGGAGCTTTCAATGAACATACATAGTGCAGACGTACATATAAATTAAGGCAATAAAATGAAATATAACACTAATAATAGAGCAGATGTAGAATAGATACAGAATAAATAATAAAATTAAAATATAATACTATCTGATAATAAAAAAGAATTATACTGGTAGACAGACAAAATATAGCGGAAATAGTGTAACACAACCTGACAATAAAGGGTTGACAGATATATGTCACCAAAGCCGATATATTGGCTAATGTTTGATATTTTAATTATCGCAGTGGCTGATAAGTGTCAAAAGTTGGAGTTTAATTTTGACAGCCCCAAAACCTTTATTTTGACAGTGCTGAGAATGCATCGCAGTGCCTAAGCACAGACACAAAGGAGCTCTCATTTTCTGTCTTCATCAGTTTGCGGTCTGTGATTAATGAATTATTAGACTGACCAGTGTGAAAAAGTAGCATCTGCCTTTCTATTATTAGTAATAGAAAGACAAATGGCAGATTTATTAATAAGAATTCAACCAATTCATTAAAAGCAATGATTTTGTTTTTCACAGATCTGATATTAATCTTTTTCTGATGAATATTCCAAGGAGTGTTTAATGAAGAACAGCTTAACTTTTGGTTCATTTCTTGTACATATCTATGGCTTCTAAAATCTTGAAATATATGGCATCAAAGACCACTTTTAAGAACGTTTGTGTTTGTGAAAGTACATCTCATTCCCATAAATGAATTCTGTATGGGAAAATCTCAGATTTTTTTCTTCTGCAGAATAAAAAAAGTTATACATGTTTGGAATGACATGATGGTGATTAGGGATGAACTGTTCTTTAAAAAAAGTAATAAAAGATCAATTTTGATGACTTTTTTGATGACTTCAATGAGCCTACCATCCAACTCAACACCAAACTAATGCCCCAGTAAAACAAACATGCACATACTTTTAGAAAATCAGCTGTGGTCTTTTTTAGGATGAGTAGAACATACAGGCTCAAGAGATGGAGGATGATCATTGTCTTTTGCCATATCCAGCTCAACATGCCGCAGCGATGTCCAAGCTCTTGTCTTCTCGTTCCCATGAGCTCTGCCTTAATAGATGAACCCTGTCAGGACAGTCCCAAAGAAACAAACACTTTTCAGCCACACTGCTCTCTCCCTGTGCTGTGGCTTATTCCCTTGTTTATAGATCGATATGTTTTGATGGATTCTCACTCTAGAGACGGATATTGTGTGCACTGCCATTACGGAACTGGATCAGTAAGAGGGCAGTTAGCCCTACATGGGTCCGACTCTTTCCTGTGCCTTTGGCTTCACTCGCGCAAACTGTTATCTGTCTGATTACAAGTAATCTTTCAGCGTTTCCTCCGCTGGGCTGCTCCCTCCGTTCTTATTATTAGAAAGAGGAATGGGATGGGTGGTGGGTTAGGAAAAGAAAATGGTAATTTAATCACAAAAGCCCGATCTAGAAGGTGCATGTTAAGGTAAACGTGTTATGCTCAAAGGTTCTTTTGGGACATGTACAGTATGTTCAGTATTGATTCTGTTAAAATTTGTATTTTTAATGATTTGTCTCTTTTAATCGTACCTCATTTTAAATTTTTTTTTTTTAAATTTAATAATGAAGAATAATTGCATTTCACAGATTTTTATTCCAAGTTTTTCCATGGTATTGTTTGCATTATCTTGAAGTACTATTTAAACTATGGAACGTTAATATAGTTATCATTCTGTATGACTTTATGGGTAAAACTTTAGCATAGGGACAGATTCTCAGTGTTATTACATATTGGCTGGTTTATTAGTACTTATAAAGCACTTATTCTGCATGACCATATTCTACATTCCTAATCCTACCCAATACATAAATTTAACAACTACCTTACTAACTATTAATAAACAGCAAATTAGGAGTTTATTAGGAGTTTATCAAAAACATTGCGAAAACTGTTAGTGTATTTATTACAAATATGCTGCAATATCTTTGAAACTGTATTTTGTGCATGTAAATGGACATTTAGGAGCAGCGAGGTGGTAGCGTGATTTAAACATCCCAAGGGTATTTTGAGTGAGGAGTTCAGCCATTTGAAAGTGTGTTTTGATCCTGGGGGATCCCATTTCACAGACACGCTGGGGTTCAGATCAGTTTGTCAGCCGCCTTGTCTCTTAGAGAGAGGGCTGATGGGAAAATGGTGTGAGCTATTAGTGAACCTAACACAAAAAAAAAAAAAAGAAAGAGAGATGAAGCGGTTTTCATGCTGAGTAAAGGAGTATATGGCCCTCCCATGATTCCTGACACAGACATTTTGCTGGACACAGCATAGTAGTTTTGTACTCCTTGGCTAAAGCCCATGAAATTATAACAATTGAAGTTGTATTTTATCACAGTTAGATTCTTTGTATGCGGGTGTTTTTTGTGGATGCATTGTGGAAGTCTGTTCTCATCATGTTCTCACAGGTGCCTGAGCAGTAACCACTGACTGCATTTTTAAATTTGCGATCTCCTAGAGTCCTGAAATAAACAACATGTAAAATGCCGGTCTTAGAGGTTCTCCTTAATTTACCCCTTCATTTATAGATTGAAACAGTCTGTGCCATAAATATATTATACTCTTATATTTGCTTAACCCCCTGGAGTCGATACATCGGTTTGTCAAAGATATGACAAAGCCTGAGCTCAGTATACACAGTATACACATCTTGTGGAAACAGAGGCAAAGCAGGCAATGGCATTCACTTTGAGACTGAGATGAGATGCTGGCAGATAATCTTTGATTTTGTGCCTCAAATAAACGACATCACACACACACTTAAAACAGCAAGATTAAGCATATGTCACAAAGCTTTGTCAGAAGAGTCTTTGTTGTCATCCTTTGAGTGGTTAATTGATTTTTCTTTCTTTCTTTCTTTCTTTCTTTTTTCGGCATTCTTTTTATGCCAGTGTTGTGAATGAAATGTCAAATGACATCTCTAAGTATGTTCTATAGGAAGTGTTTGAATTTTTTTTTTTGTGTGTTTGTTTTTCCATTTAGATGGAGAAAGAATATTTAATGTTGTTTTTATGCTGATTATCATTTGATTCAAAATGTTTGTTGTGAATGAAATGTTAAAGCAATGAGTAAACGTTGTCTTATCATACAGAAATCAAATGCACCAGTGAACTACTTTCAGTTCAAAAGTTTCTAGAACCTCCCATCCTGAAACAAACAAAACAAAACTAATGTCTGAATAATTGCACTTCATATCTTTTATTGTCATTCTATGATTTTTTTAAACTGGAAGACAAAAATAAATCAAATTAAATAAAACATAAATAAAATTATTTAAAAAAAGAACATCACCGAGATACTGCACAGCATACATTAAATAAATAAATAAATAAATAAATAAATAAATAAATAAATAAATAACTTGTTAAACTTCCTGTTTGTTCTCTCTTTCAGTCTCTGCTGGTTGCTCAGCAGCTGGCGTCAGCAGTTAGTGGAGTGATGTCCGGAGGGGCACCTGGTCTGAACCAGCCCATTCTGATCCCCTTTAATGCTGGCGGGCATCTGGCTTCCTGTTTGTCTGGTTCTCTCTCTGCCCACTGCTGCCAACATACAGGGCCTGGTGGCAGCCGCTGCTGCTGGTGGCATCATGACGCTCCCCCTACAGAATCTGCAAGGTATGAATCCATAGTGAAAAATAATTGGTGTAGTTACAATTTTAACACATTGAATTAAATTTGAAACTTTGAAGTAGAAGTAGAAAAACTGAAATAGTATTTTCATGTAAAAAGTTCTTCAATAATCTTTGTATTATTTACAGCTACAAAAAAAACCTTTTTATAGTGTAGTGTATCAGTATTAAAAAATGGTCAGAATTTTTGAGAATGTAAATTCTAATAATTTTTTAATGTTACTATGGTCTTGTCTAAGTACTTGCATTGTAATGTAATTCTGACTTTAATTCTGACTTCTGTAAATACGTGTACATATGATGTATGAGGACTGTAAAGAGCATGAAAACAAAGCCCAAACCTGAACATTTTAGGCAATTTAGAAATCCCAGCCAGGACATGTCTGGGAAAGAGGTTAGTCACCCTATTATAATTTGCAAATACAGTACATAATGTTAATATGGTCTTGTCTCGCTTGTGGTCTTTTTACTTGAACTCCAATTTCTGGCAAAGTTTGAATCTCGGGTCATACACATTATTATCATTGTTGTTATTTTTGAATATTTAAATCTATAAACTAAATGAAATAGCTGTTATAAATTGTGTTCAAAGCACCATCATATATTTTAAAGCCAAATTCTACAAGGAGAAATCATAAAAGCATTCTTTATTATACAGCATTCAGTCTTCAACAGTTTGTTGTGTTTTTGGGACTTGTGAAAGTGGTGCCATCTCATAGTAGCATCACCCCATCTAAACAGCACGAGTTTTAAGGCGTACCTACGGAAAGTGCTTGAAAAGGCAGAGGACAGGAGGATCAGAATGATATAGGTGGGGAAAGTAGTTCACATTCATTACAGGTCAGCGTTTTGCAACGAAGCGCAAAAGCACTTTAAGGCTCTTTCTTCTTTCAGTAGGAAAATTCACTAGCATGCTTGTGTCTTCTCCTCTTTACCTCTGTCTCTCCCCCTCCTCTTTGCTTCCGTCCACGAGTCCATACTTCTCCTTGCCTTTTAAACTTTAATGCACAAATGTTCTCTTTTGATCATAGTTGTAAATGGTTTTCATTTTAATGTTTAAAACATTGTCTCTTTTATACCATTAGATTGAGGGGTTGAAGGGGGGAAACCATCAGTCATAAATCTTAGATGAGGTGCCTTCTCTAATGCCTGACTAAAAAATAGGTTATAAATTTGAGTGCATGTAAAATAGCACGTTTTCCTTTTTTGGAGGAGGAGGAGGACGTAGATTAAAATAATGCATGGCAGGAAATAGGTTGTCCCAAAGAGATGGATGGACGGGTGGCTAAAATAGTGGGAAGAAGAAGTCTCTAATGGACACAAACATGCATAAATAACAACATGCATCAAAGCACGTCTAGGCTTTTAATAAACACTCACAAGGGCTAAATAAATATCAAAAATTCCCAGAATTCCCTCAGTCACGATAATGTGCCTATGGGGCTTGCTTCACATTTTGAAGACTCACTAAAATGGACCCTAGAAAAGACGTTCTATTTTGGAGTGAATTTGAATGCTCCATTAATTGTCTGTCTTAAACTTCTAGCGTTTTAACTGGACATATATGCTTGTTCAGCAACAGTGATGAACAAGTCTTTTTTTCATCTAAATTAGTTTTTTTTTTTTTAAGTGAGGCTATATTGAAAATCTAGAATAAGGAATCTAATTTAAACTTGGCTTAAAACAAAGTAGTAGTATTTAAGTAAGTTTTAGTAAAACTATATTTTTACATTTTTATTTTGTCGCATCGTGTTGCTATAATATTTAGGTAAAAAAAATGCAATATAAAATATTAATAAAAAGTGATTGTTTAATAAATTGTTTAATATTTATATAATTTTGCACAAAAGGAGCACAAACCAAATAATAGGACATTCTGACATTTTCCTTTTTTTTTTTTTTTTGCTAACATTTAAAAAAAAAAGTTTTTGATAAATAAAATAAAATAAAATAAAATAAAATAAAAATAAAATAAAATAAAAATAAATAACCAGTTTGAGTTAAATTCTTATCCAGGTAATATAATTTGCAATAAAGAGTAAAACTGGTCTGACACTTGTCAACCCCACTATCCTGGAATAATTCACCAACAAATGATTAATGTTGTTCCAAACTTCTACAACTTTCTTCTATGAAACATTTGGAAAAAATAAAACTGGTCTGACACTTTTCATATTTATTTATTTATTTTTACCTCCATACAGTTAGTCAGTAGGGTCCAGTGTTGTTTTGGATCTCAACATTCTTCATATTATCTTTTGTTTTTGATATAAGAATTATTTATTTTATGTTTGGAACAAAATTACAGTGAGTTCACTTTTGGGAGAACTGTCCCTTTAAATACTTCTTTGCACTCAAATTGTGAACATTGACATTGTATTTACCTGTGGTGCAAACAGAAAAGTGCTCATCCTAAAAAATACCCAGCGATAAACTAGTGTGACTTATTCTGACTAGGCCTCTCAGTTTAGATTCAGAACCTGAGGGATTATCTAAGGGTGTAGTGTCACGGGTGCCATGTGACATTAAATGATTTGACTGTGTCTGCTTTCCCTACAGCCAGTTACACAGTCCCACAATCCCCCAATACTATCCTATCATCCCCCCATTGATGGAGAGCTGCTGGCACAGCACTTCTGCCAGACAGTCTTAGTTGAGCAGTGAGCTCAGCCCCGCAGGCCTGATTAATCACAACCTGGAGAGATCTCCACCTCAAGCACCAAAAAAGACACATAGATCAGTGTGTTTGTGTAGTATGTTCTAATTAACTCAAGATCAAACACTCGGCTCTGTTCAAGGAAAGTGAAGGAGACGGGCCACTTTCATGAGTTCTAATAGAAAAGTCAAACTAATGAAATTCAAATAAGATCAAATACGTTGCTTGTGTCAGGGTGAGAATTCAATTAAAACGTGTGAATTATAAAAACAACAACAATGTACTAAAAAGTCATTTATGATGTCATTGTCTTGTGAATGCAATGTGTTACATCAATTCCATTCTACCGTTTGACCCATTATTAGAGCAAGATACCAATTATTTGTGCATTATTGCATGAATTAAACAAAGACATTAGAGTCCTGATGACATTATGCTTAGTTATATATTACTGAATAGGGATGGGAGTTGTAAAGAATGGTAACATAAGGTTTTTAATAGCTAATTTTAACAAAAATTTAATGAATACTGTAACAAATATATTGACCATTGTTAGTTAATGTTAGTTGATGCATTCACTTATGTTAACTAATAGGACCTTATTGGAAAAAGTTCCCTAAAGGATTTAGTGATACAGGTTCTAATTACTCTTAACGACTGTGGTTCCTTAAATGTTTCATTTAATGATTTTAAGAAAAAGATTTTTGGGAAAAAATAATTGTATTTGTTTATTTATTAGTTTATTTAGCTTAAAGGGATACTCCACCCCAAAATGAAAATTGTCATTAATCACTTACCCCCATGTCGTTCCAAAACTGTAAAAGCTTTGTTCATCTTCAGAAAACTTCTTCGCTTACAAAAAGTTTTCCCGTCACGTCATATAACCCAGATTACACGTCTGATGGCAGATGGAGTATTCTGACGATGCTTTCAAACCTTTTATGGACCTTGACACTGTTATTTATTTGGCAGTCTATGGGAAAGTTACAGGCCTCCCAGTTTTCATCCAAAATATCTTAAATTGTGTTCTGAAGACGAACTAAGCTTTTACGGGTTTGGAACGACATGGGGGTAAGTGATTAATGACAAAATTTTCATTTTGGGGTGGAGTATCCCTTTAACATTTTTGTAAATGTGCCAGAATTATTTGATTTTATTGTCTGACGAAGAGCCTGTTAGCTCGAAACGTTACCTTGTGTGAAGTCCATTAGTTAAATTGTTTTGCATTTTTTAGAGCTTATTGGTGTGCCAAATTTTGTTTGTTTTTTTATTAATTTCTTTTTTTAAGCAACCAATTTAGAGCTTTTTTTTGCTGTTGATGTGCATGCTTTGGTTCTGTCTTTATTCATCTATGAATACTCATTTATTAGTTGTCTTTGATAGCTGACCAAAAATGAAAATTCATTCATTATTTACTCAACCTTACGTAGTTCCAAACTTGTAGGTTTTATGTGCAACTTATTTTTTCATCTATATAATGGAAGTCATCTTTTTTATGTGTTCTGCAGGAGAAAATAAGTCATACAGTTTTAGTGTGACATTAGCGTGAGTAAATGATGACAGAATTTTTATATTTGGGTGAATTAACCCTTTAATGTGAAAAATAATTTGATCACTTTTAAGAATAAGAAAAGTACTTGTATTGCTCCTAGGGCCCTTTATAACATCATAGCTCACCCTTTTCCAAATTAGGAGATGTCTGTGCCTCGCTGTGACTGTCCACGTGAGTGTGCGGAGCAGAAGGCTCAGTGGTGCGTGTGCAAACCCGCCACTGCGTCTCTGCACTGATGAATGGTCGTCACAGCGATGGGGCAGCTTCATGAAGTTCGGTACGGTCGTCTAAATAAAAGCCTGCACTTGCGTTACTCTGTGCTCATTTTTAAACCCTGGCGCCGCTGTAGCTGTTATTTTGTCAGGAAGATTAATGTCTGGACATGTCAAGTAAAGAAAGTGAATTCCCTCTTGAACACTATGTGTACGATTCCAACTACAACTTGAATAGAATAAGAATCAGCCTCATGTTGTTTGTCCATCAGACTGTAAACATGGTGTTAGGAATGGAATTAATCATATATATATTTAGAAATGTTGTATGTTTAGAAAAAAAGTTTGGATTGGAAATTATAATATGAATATATATGAAGTAGGGTGGTGTTTAAAAAAAAAAAAACCTTGCAAAATGAAGTGTGTTTGCTTGACACTGTGACTTTCTTTATGCCACAAATAACATCGTTTGATTTCATTTGACTTGATATGAGACTTAATGATATGATTTCACTGCTTTGAAAACTTACAAATCCCTCTGTTGTGCGTTCCTACCAAATTCTGTCTCATAACAAACCAAATGACAGAATGTGCCTCTCCTTATATCAAAGTGTCTTTCAATAAGCTGCAGAACGAAAATAACATCTACGTGGTTGCTCATCAGATCAGAAAGCCTCAAAACAGGCCTTTTGCAAAAAACATAAGGGTAACCCTCAGATCATGAAATAACTGTCTTTTCATGACCTATGAAAAGGCTTTTTGGAAACATCCTTGTAATACACCATATTTTCCCTAAAGAGATGTAAAGCAAATGAAAGATCAGTGCTACATTGTCAGCCTACTTTGAGTTAATGCAGAACAAATGTATACTTGGCCTCTTTCATATTCATATTGTAAGCTGCCTGATCGGAGAACATCAGAACCTGCAGCGTAGCGCATACCAGGGAAGGAATAGTGCGCGAGAGTTCGCGTTCCCTTTGCAGGAAACATAAAACGGTACTCAGGGATGAGGAGTAATTGCCTGAGTCTCTCCACGCTCGTAGGCTAATGAGGAACCAAGTTGGCTCTAATCACAACACTGCTCCTCTGTCTCAATGAAAGAGCAGTTGTAGTCTCACAGGAATCCCTCTCCTGTCAGACCGGGGCAACTTGACGCTGCTAACTCACTTAGTTTAGCTAAAAGTAGCCAAGTCAAAGAGAAACTCGAAGCCTTTAGGGTGATAAAGTTGCACACGGGAAAAAGACAATAGAAAGCGCATAATTTGTTAGCGATATGTTTGTAACTAAAGTAACAACAACTGTTACTCTTGTTGTATTAAAAAAAAAAAAAAATACCACAGGTGTAAGTTAATTTGAGAGACTTTTGTTTAGATGTCGAGTCAATACTTGCTAAAGGAAAGTTATCTGCTACAGCAAATGATACCTCTCTAGAGAATGTGGGTTTACAACTCTGACAAGATGATAAAAACTGCTTTAACTAGAGGATTGAAATGAAGTGAAATTAAAAATCTTTTTTTTTTAAGAAGAAAAAAAAAAGTACAACACATGCAATCTTTTAACACCTTTTTTATGACCCTTGAAGACACTTTAAGGAAACTTAAAGCTCCATTAAGTGGTAATTGAGTGAACTGTCCGTGGTGCTGAACTGCACTTGTTCATTCACTATGTAGCTAGACATGACAACAGTGATATTCCATTACAAGGTAAACGTAGATAATAGGGGTTAAGGGGCTTCAAGTAACCTGGATTTGTGTTTTAATATTCTGCCACCAAAAATACCATTTTGATTACTATGTTTAAGTAGCATGACAGACTAATTAGGTTCAAATTAATTAAAAAGTTTGTGATTTGTAAAATTTGTTACATTTTTGTCTTATGTTTAAATCTTTTATGCTCACCAAGGCTATATTTGATCAAAAATTACAGTTAAAACTAATGTTGTGAAATGTGATTACAATCTAAAATAATATTTTCTGTTTTAATATACAGTATTTTAAACTGTAATTTATTTCTGTGATGGCAAAGCTGAATTTTTAGCAGCCATTGCTCCAGTCTTCAATTCCATATAATCCTTCAGAATTCCTTCTAATATGCTGATCTGCTGCTCAAGAAACATTTATTATCATTATCGGTGTTAACTTTTGAACTTTGTTTATTTTATTTTTTTTTTCAGGATGAAAATGAATATTAACTTTTTCAGATTTTTTTCCAGGATGAATAGTAAGCTCAACAGCATTTATTTGAAACAACCAAATCTTTTGTAACATTATAAAAGCATACCACTGATGCTCTCCATGGGCTTGACTTGTTTTTAAACCCTTTATTATAAAAATTGGACATTATCTCTCTATCGCTTGGTTTAACTTAAAATACTGTATTCCCAGCATGACTTCAACACCGTCCTTTGTTTTAAGTTTGAGGCAGTTGTAAGACGATTCATAGGGAGTGAGTCGTATTAAATAAACTAAGAGTAATAAAATTGCTGGCACCCTCATACATTTCAAAGCTAATGTGACTAGCAATGCACTAGCAGCACCTGCACACAGACTTGCTGTGGTAATTTGATTGATTTGTTGTGACAGCAGACAAATAATTGAGAGTGAGAGGTGGTGTGAGTGTGTGTGTGTGTGTGTGTATGTTTTAGGGTGGTTACACCACATGTTCTCCAGGAAGAGACAAAGATTCTCATCTGCCGTTTGCTTCGGATATGTTTTTTCTTTTCTTTCCTACTGAGTGTGATGCAGGGTGACTGAAATGTGACAGTGGCTTAGACACACAAAAATAACACAAATCATAATGTACACATATGCTGTGAGGTTGGCCCACACATATCCAGGCGCTCAAACAGAAAGCACCTCACGTCAAAAATGTTAGACATCATTGCACAGAGTGCAAATACATTTTACCACATCACACACAAATGAAGCATGTGCACACACAAGACATGTTAGCGTGTGTTTTTGCAGGTTCTTTTTTTCCTGCCAGAATCACTTAAAATGATGTGCGTAAAACAATGTAATTTAGCAGTTAATTTAAAGTTTCTATTATCAAAAAATGTATCACAGTTTTCACAAAAATATTAAACAGCACAAATGTTTTCAACATTGATAATAATAAGAACCAAATCAGCATTTTAGAATGATTTCTGAAGGATGATATGACACTGAAGAATAAATCAAGGGCTACTGAAATTTCAGTTTTGCCATCCAAGGAATAAATTATAATTTAAAATTATATTAAAATAGAAAGATGTTTTAAATTGTAATTTGTAATTTTACTATATTTTTGATCAAATAAATGCAACCTTGTTTAGCATTAGCGACTTCTTGCAAAAACATGAAAAATGAAAAATTGTACCAACACCAAACTTTTTAACAGTAGTCTATATACTGTATGTATACATTGTTTAGTTGTTTTTTAAGTATTTATAAAATTATGAATGCTAGGAGAAAATTAATAACACTACTAAAAGAGTAGAATATGAAAATTACATGAGTCGGTTAATGATTACATTTTTTGATGAGCGAAATGAAGGAGTTTTCCCTTAAAGCAAAAAAGGATTGCAATTCTTTTAATATTTATATTAATGGAATTTTACATGCATTTACAAGCAAAAATAGTACAATGATTATTCCAAACTGTGTTCTTTTATGCAGTTCATAAGTGACACATAATGCCATCTTCAAGCATCGGCTAAAATACATCTCTTTCCATCTTCATCTCTTTATTTTTTCTTTTTATTTATTATACAGTTAACAATAGCAAAAAAGGCCTCTAACATTAGTTTTGCTCTATTCTTTTTCTATTCTATCTGTTTTCTTTTTATTTATTATAATAATAATAAAAAAACCCGCTAGCGTTAAGATAGCACTTGCATATCATTGCTCTCTTGCTGATTTGTATTGCTCCTTTGTCCTCTTTTATAAATCGCTTTGGATAAAAGTGTCTGCTAAATGACTAAATGTAATGTAAATAATGTCTGTTCATATTTAGCCATAAAAACTGATGATTTCATTTTTTTTTTGCATTTATTAACTATTAATATAATAATTTTAATCATTCTTAATTATTAAAATGATTAATTATTACAATTATTAACTTTAAATCCTACTAAACACAATGAGACCTAAACTGCTCAGTTGTGCACGGTGAAACGTTAAAAAGGGCACGGTGTGTCCTTCGGGTGTCAGGTAAAATCGAGCTGTTAATGTTTGACATATTGGTGGCGTTTGTCATCTTGAAATGGCTTCACCAGCTGCCTGTCCTGCCACATACTGTTCTGTCCTGCATGACTGGTGGCATTGTCACTCTGTTTAAATCTGTGAAAAGGGGAAAAATCCCCATCCTCTGAGAAAGATGGAGAGAGGAAGAGAAATGGAGGGGGGTGTGAAGAAAGATTGGAAAAAGACAATAATAATGGTAATCGTATAGGGCTTTGTCCGTTTCAATCGAGGAGGCCACATTGCTTTGGCCCTCCTGTGGTAAAACCAAAAGAGACACACAACAAGACCTGGGATGCACAGCAGCCCATATATACATTATGCCTCTGTGATTCTGCTGGGGTTTATCCTCCCTCCACTCATCCATGTTCGATACATATTTTATGGTAATTGCATCAGTCTACAAATAATTGGGAAGTGCCAGTAATGTTTTTTAAAGGAGTGAACTGGCAGTTTTCTCTCCCGATTGAAGAAACTGGTGCACGGAGGCCTGAAACTAACTAAGCCTCTCAAAACTGGCATTAAATTAAACCTATCGTTTGAGAGCGTTTCACCGCGCCTCCTCCTAAACCCTGGCTGAGGGAAAAACGGGCTGAGACTACAGCTCTCTGGAAGTTAGAACATCTGAAGCAAAGCCGCATGTTTGTGCTGGTGGAGTCCAGCCCTGTGCCCCATGTTCACTCAGATATGTAATGAAAGAGTAGGGGCTGTTGGGACGTAAGGGATATACATACATCCTGCAAACTGCTCAGGACACACTAGACATGGGATTAAAAAAAAAAAAAAGCTTTAAAAGTAATGATGGCAGGAGGTGGAGGAGAAGGAGAAACATAAGAAGTCTGGGAAATATTGGAATGAGAAATTCTATGAAAAAAAGATTATTGTGAGTGTTTCATAGCCAAAGAAAATGTTGTCAAACTAGATTTATAGATTTTGTTTTAGATGTTTCTGTGTGCAAGGTCTATACTATGATGCTGTGTTGTGGATGGTGGGAAGTGGAACTGACAATGAGTTGATAATGAGTGTGTGGTGTGTGTGTTGGTTGAGGTGTGTTGGTGTGAATGTTTCAAGGGTTGATTTTCCTTTTTTGTTTAAAACAAGCAGTGACTTCTTAGTCTTTTATTTTGGTATTTTTCTTTTGCTCTTTTTGATTTACGAAATTTACATTAAAAACATTTTAATACTAATTATAATTTTGTCCCTCAGTTGTTAAACACCAAAATTCTGTGGGTTTACGATTTTATAAGTAAGTTAGCCTACTTGTTTTCTCCAAGAAGACTAGTCTTCTGAACTGAATTTAAATGCTAAAAAGTGTAGAAAACTGCAAATCATATTTTTCTGCTCTATATTAGGTTTTCCTCTCAACAACTATTTTTTTTGTTGAAGATAATGTTGTTGTTGTTTTTTGTGGAAGAAATTTTTTTTTTGTTGAAGAACATACAGTTCTTGAAATTTCTGGAAGCACACATTTAAATGAAGCTAGTTAATTTAATAAAAATACCAAGAAAGAAATATTTTGGCCTGTACCAGTGTGGGTAGCACTTAGAAAAGTAACGGCACATCTCTCCTCAACAATTTATGTGCTGAACTCTAATACTTAGGGCTAGTGGTTTGATAAACCAGATAGGATGGGTTCTGAAGCCCTTGTTTTAACCGCTTAAAGCCAAGCCAGTTATCTCAGCACAGAGCTACTATATTTCATGTTGTTAATTTTCGGTACAACCTGTCAGTCCCCTATCAGGTTATTCTAAAACCTTACTAGACTTCTGAGAGACATTTCATAGGCTTTTCTGTTGTCAAGCTCTGGAATAGGAAAGCTTGATTAGTGGATTTTTACGATGGCTTCAGCTGATAGGAACATGACACTGACGACACATTGTAACACGAAATCTTAGAGTCAGAGCAAGCAGCAGGCGAAAGAAGAAGATCGGTAACTATGTGGACATGTTATTCCTGCTACTGGGAAGAACCGGGTAAGCGTTTTTCCATTTATCTGGTTCTGCAATGACCCGTAATGCTTATGGTAAATTTCATGGGAGGTGAAACGGAAATGAAAATGTGGGGGGGTTATAACACTCACTGGACAAAATGTCGCGATTGTGCTCTGTCACGGACCTCGTAACCATAGCATTCTATTGTCTCGTCTGAAGTTGCCTGTGTGTGTGTACATGTGCCTTATGGCTGAAACTCCCTGGCAATTTAAACAACTGTAGGAACCTCAAGGTTTTTGGTGCTGAAACAACATTAGACTGACGAGCCCGATGAGCAAAAACGTGTTTGCCACGATGGTAAAGAGCTTGTTGTGACCTATTTATAACCTTCTTGTGTGAGTCAATGGTATTTTATGAAAAAATCTGATAATTAGGCTTCTTACTGAATTGAAAACAATGGAATGTTTGGGCTTTGTGTTTATTGAGTGGCCACACATCGCTTTTATTTGTTAAATTTTAACTACTGAAAAAGTCACACTTGCATTTTCACGTCCTCTTGCGGAAAGTCAACGTTTGGCATTATTTACCATCCCTGTCGTGGCACGGAAGTAGATTTCAAAGAAAGTCCAAAAAATGCGTAGGTGTTAACAATTTGAATTTTGCTCTGGCAACGTACGGCTTAAAAGAAGAACACATGTTGGTCGATAAGGTACAGTGAAAACTTCCAAATGAAAACAAGGTTATTGAATGTCCAAAACGATCAATAGGCAACCTCCGTTATCATTGTCTGATTAAAACGGAGGAATCAATAAAAAACCTCCAAAATCTAGCTTCGTCATATTACGGTGCTGTTCAATCAATATCTAAAAGAATCAGCCTATCAATACAATCACAGAGCATTTTTAATCAGGCGCTATAACTTTCTTTTCCTCTTCGCTAAGTTCTGCAGGTTATTAACATCATATCCTCTGAACACCCGCACAGGAATTGATAATAAGGATCACTATTCAAGCGGATAGTGAGTGACACATGATAAGCGTTTCATTTGTCATTTCATATCAGATGAAAAGCCTAAATATGAGAGGGTCCAGAATTTGACCCTTCGGTCAGGTGAAGGTCTATATCTCAGATAACGCTGCTTTGCCCTCCTCTCTCGGAAACACAAGATGCTGTGGTGGTTTTTGACATGGCAGATGGTGCTGAAACCAAGCCTTTTGGAAGCGACAGACAGGCTAAAAGCTATCTGCGGTTTCTAATTGCCATCTCAGGGCATAATTACCTTAATTAATAGATGTGCTTTCTGGGGAAGGGCTTCAGATTCAAGGGTCTTCTGTAAAGTGTTAAGGGGCCCTAAAAGGCCTCAGAGGAAGGCAGGGTGGAGTGTAATGGTCCCTAAGGGCTCCTTGCTGAAAACACAGCAGGCGCATCAGGGTTGGATCATGTAGCTGGTAATTAGACCACAGACGTGAGAGAAGAGGAGATATCATCACATTAAACTCCTACATCTTTCACAAACAGGGCCAAATGTTGGACACCGCTGGCTCCAGAAGTGGGAGGGGTTAAGGCATTGAGACACACTCAATGTGTCATTTTGCCTCAAACATGGAACTTTTCACCCTCTTTTTTTCTTTCCCAATTCTTTTTCATGTCTTTTTAATATCTATTTGTTCATTGTCCATCTGTCATTGTTAATTTTATTTTGTATTCTCTGTATTTTTCTCTTAAAAAGGTTTTTCAGATGTATTCAGAATTGTAATATTGTGTATTTTATTTTGTTATTGCAGAATACCTGATAGATAAGCAGAATTTTTAGAATTTAAGAATTTCCAGGGCATTAAAGGAAAAGCCATTAAAGTTAATAATACTCTAAAAAATTCACATACATTATTAAAATTCTATAAAAAAGCATTTTTTTTTTTAAGTTTAAAAGATGTATTTGGCTAAAAAATTGCAATTCAGAGTGCAGCTTTCTTTAAAAAAAATAACAAATAAAAAATCGATTATGTAATCAATCATGGAAAAGACATTAATTATTTAATTAAATTAATTATAATTTAATTACAATAAATAATAATAATTACTTCAATTTTAATTTATCTATCGGTCTGTCTACATAATTTTTTAAATAAAAAAATGTAAGTTGAAAAGTCATTGAATATAACAAAGTTGATGCACTAGTACTTTTTTTTTTGTAAGGCAGTAATTTAAATGTTAAGAACTATATTTCTTTTGAAAATTCTCATTAAATAAATTTAATAATGTGCTCTTTTCTTATATTCTTGGGAAATGATGATTTTCATGAGGTCAGAAGCGTAGATCCATAATGTGTGCACAACCTGCATGTGAATTAGAATATTTCATCATGATAAATCTCTCCTCATAATTTCAGGATATTAGCCATGGCAAGTTCTATTTGCGGCCTAACCAGATAATATTAAAAAAAATTGGAAAAAACAGCTTCCATCAGCTAATATCTTCCACATCCTCAGACCATATTTTGCCCTCCTTGTTGATCTTTCCCTCCATCTTTTTCTTCAGCGATTTCCACCCCTTCTTCTTCCTCCTCCTCCTCCTCCTACCATCATGCCGTTTGTCAGTGTCCTGCTGGCGAGGAACTGCATGTGCGTCCTAGGCCGCATACATTTGCTCTGATGATGTATTGTCCTGCTGAAATTTCATTTACTGTGGCTGGCCTCTGCAGACCTGTTGCTGATCACTGAGCCGCGATATAAAGCGCATAAGTAGCAGACCACTTCATTCATCATGTATCGCTCAGACCACTCAAATACCTCATAGTCCCGTACGGGAAGCTACTAAGCCGGCAGAAAAGGATCACAGTGCTTTCTCAAGTCTATCAGGACAAGTACAGGGTATGCAGCTATCTGCGGTTTCTAATTGCCCTCCTCAGGGCATATTACCTTAATTAATAGATGTGCTTTCTGGGAAGGCTCAGATTCGGAAGGGTCTTCTGTAAGTGTTTTAAGGGCCCTAAAAGGCCTCAGAGGAAGCAGGGTGGAGTGTAAGGGTCCCTTAGGCTCCTTTCTGAAAACACAGCAGGCGCATCAGGGTTGATCATGTACTGGTAAGTCGACCACAAGACGTGAGAGAATAGGAATATCATCACATTAAACTCTACTCTTTTCACAAACAGGGTCCAAATGTTGGACCCCTTGGAAGAGAAGTGGGGGGTTGAGGGGCATTGAGACACACTCAATGTGTATTTTGCCCTCAAACCATGGAACTGTTCCACCCTCTTTTTCTTTTCCAATTTCTTTTTCATGCTTTAATATCTGTTGTTCATTGTCCTACTGTCATTGTTTAATTTTATTTTGTATTCTCTGATTTGTCCTCTTAAAAAGTTTTTACGGAGTCCAGAATTTTAAATTGTATCGTCTTTAGTTTGTTATGCAGAATAACCCATAGTCCAGAATTTGAGAATTTAAGAATTTCAGGGCTTAAGGAAAGCCCATTAAAGTTATAAACTCCTACTAAAAATTCACATACTTATTAAACTCTATCAAAGCAGTTTTTTTTTTTTTAAGTTTAAAATATTTATTTTGGCTAAAAAATTGCAATTGTGATGCAGTTTTCTTAAAAACAATAATAACTAAAAAGCGTTATGTAATCCATCATGGAAGACATTAATCTTTAATTATTAATTATAATTTAATTACAATAAATAATAATAATTCCTTCATTTTTTTTTATCTATCGGGTCTGTCTACATAAATTTTTAAAATAAAAAAATGTAAATTGAAAGTCATGAATATAACAAATTGATGCAACTAGTACTTTTTTTTTTTGTAAGGCAGTAATGTAAATGTAAAAGAACTATAATTTCTTTTGAAAATTCCTCATTCGTAAACAAAATTTAATAATGTGCTCTTTTTCTTATATTCTTAGAGGAAATGATGATTTTCACTGACAGAAAGTCCAAAAGAGCGGCGTCCACATAATGTGTGCACAGCCTGCATGAATTAGAATATTTCATCATGATAAATCTCCTCTCTATGAGCCCTACATGAGATATTAGCCATGGCAAGTTCTATTTGCTTTCACGGCCTAACCAGATAATGTTAGAAAAAATTGGAAAAAGAAACAACTTCCATCAGCTAATATGCTTCCACACATCTCAGACCATATTTCTTTCCTCCTTGTTAGTCTTTCCCTCCATCTTTTTTTTTTCTTTCAACGATTTAACCCCCCTTGCTTCTTTCCTCCTCCTCCTCCTCATACCCATCATGCCCTGTCAGTGTCCTGCATTAAGCGAGAGACACGCGATATTGCGGGCCGTCTGGGCCGCATACATTTGCTCTGATGATTGTATTGTCCTGCTGAGGAGTTTTTCATTTACTGTGGCCTGGCCTCTGCTGAACCTGCTTGCTAAGTCACTGAGCACGATAGCGCATAAGTAGCAGACCACTTCATATTCATCATGTATCGCTCAGACCATCTCAAATACCTCATAGTCCATGCAGGAGAGAAACTACAACCGGCAGAAAGGATCACAGTGCTTTCTCAAAAAGCTGAGGTCGTATAAAACACCATATGCTTGTTTTTTTTTTTTCTCCCCAAAGACACCATATGTTTGTTGTTTTTATTTTTGTTTTTTTAATGTTTGTGTGCTCATAAAATGGTTCAGTGTATGTCAGGGACAACCCAAAAAAAATATAGTTTGGAACAACGCACACAAATTTGTACGTTATTTGATAATTTCAGGATAATTCACGTTTTTTCGAATCAGCTGGTGACATTTCTACTTGCGTTTTTTTTTTTTTGCCATATTGGGTTTTGTTAAAGTGCATTAGGAATCACAAGGCGTGTAATGTCACTTAGAGCTCTAAAGTTTCAAACAGACCCGCTGCCCCGCGGGCATGACGCTCCTCTCTCCTTCATTCGGTAGCACGCAATAGTGCTTACATGTTCCGCGAGACGAGCAAAAAGGAATAATTAAAGAGGTGAAATATAGTGGGATAAGGATTTAGGGCAAATCCTATTGTTTAAAGCGGTTTCATTCCATTGAAACATCTTTTTCTTTTACACACTTTCTTGGAGGCCTGGTTTACACCCCAAATTGGTTTTTCGGTTACATGCGCACACATTCCGTCTTGTGTTTTTTCAAAGGCCAAAGCAAAGCACAATGCAGGCAGCGTAACAACAAAGACCTTATGATGTACGCGCATTGTCTTTAAATCACTTCATTTTGATTTATGGGCGCTGCCCTGCGCAGCATTGTGCTTATCAACTTCAGGGATGCAGCTGCGGGCGGAACAACAAAAAATGCATTTTTAATAGCAGGCAGAACGGGAGTGTAATCCTCAAATCTGCCTTTTTCTAAAAACATTTCTTCGCTTCTAATACGGACGGAATTGCTATCGAAATCAGACTTTAAATGAGGCTGTAATATGATGTGGATGGGCCAAACTCTGTACCGTCGTCCACCTTTCCTCACTTTAAAAGTGCCCACTCATTCCCCCCTCATGCTTTTACTGTCATCCAAAAGAGCACTCTTTCTCCCTGGCGCCATCAGGGCCCGGGGGATTGATTTTTTTTTTCCACTCACTGAAGACACCTCGTTAGCATAAATTGTGCATTAGACACTAAGGGGAAAGCAGCGTGTGGTACATTACCTTGGAACTGGGCGCCTGGGCGGAAGGGAAGCAGAATTTGGTGAGATAAATATGGAGATGTGATGCACAGGTAAATTAGTTTGTTAAAGTAGGTGGGACTGCAAAAAAGAACTACATTTAAGACATTTAAAAAATAGACTTAAACTGAATGTAATGTTTTGGACACTAATTGCATGTAATTTTCCATTATTAAAAATTTATTATAGTTATTTTGGTATGCTTTACCATAATGTTTGTTATTACACAGTTTGTAATGATGAAGATTCGCAATGTAGTTCTTTTGAAAATATTATCTTTAAATGTAACTTTAAATGTTTTAAAGGTAGATAGGTTTTTATTTTTACTTGAAGAAAGAATACAAAAAAGCGAGTTTTAACTATTGAATTTCCACCCAAGACACTTTCTAGCGGGCTCGGGGTGTAATTAAACGATTTTTATCATAAAACTCTCTACTTTACAACCATTTTCTCTCTGGAAAGTTCACCGCACCAGAATTCCTTTAAAAATTCCCAGCGAGAGCCCATTGCAGCTAATACCCTTGATCAGATCAGACATGCATGTCAGACAGGAGCTGTCCGTGTTGTGGTCTCGACGCCCAAACACGCTGCTTCCAACTTCAAGCCGCTAATATCAAACACGTTGGGCCTCTCAAACTTGCCTAGTCTAACCTCTTATTCCATTTTCAGCATGTGTCTGATCCCAATCCAAACTGCTGAGGGGAATCATGTTAATATAGTCACCTGAGCTCCACTGTAAGCACACTGGAGATGCAGATCTGCAAAAAATAATATGTCGAATCTTTATTATTTTATTGTTTTTTTTTAAGCCAGGCTTAACGGTTTCTTTCAGGAACAGCACTTTTTACAGTAACGTTTTTTTTTAAAGTAAGATGTGTGTGTGTGTGTATCTCATTAAAAATCATTAAAAATCTTTAATCGAACCACATAAAAATATAATAAAAGATGGTGTTAATATGATCCTATATGATAATCAGTGTACACATCTATATACAAGAGAAACCTGGGGCTACTTTTCACAGATACTATATCATCAGGAACTATATGGTTCTATGAAACAAATGTTTGCGCACAAGCAAGTTTGCATATTAGTTGCAAACATGTAGTAGTCAAACATCTTAGTATCAAAATAGTTCAAAATTGTTTTGTATTTTTGCCTTTTTTTACATGATTGTGTTTTGTGTTGTGTCTTGTTTGTTTTTAGTATTTTTGATTTTTTGTTATTGTTTGTTTTTTTTTTTTTTTTTTTTGTTGTTAAGTGATCAAATTTTTTAGTTATTTGTTTTTTCATTTTCAATTTTCCCCAAGAATACCATCTTACATCTCTTGTTCTGTTCCTTTGACTTGTTTTTACACATCTTTCGCGTTCTCCACCACAGTCATTTCACCAACAGAACTTAATTAACTTACCGTTACTCACGTTGCCCTTGCGATTTTGCGCCTTTCATTCCTGCACAGCCCGGTGGTATGTGAAAAAAACCAGAATAACCCCCCCCACCAATGATGTTGTGACTTCATCTTCACTAAGTCCAACTATTATTTCTAAAAGTGGCTGCATCAATTCAACTTTAGTAAAGGTGTACTACCTTTTAGTAATCATGTCACTTTGTCAGGTCTTTAACAGGATTAACATGTCAGTCAGTAAGACAATAAGATGCATGCAGATAATAGATTTTGCATTTTAATTGTCAGTTAATTTGCCTGTTATACTCTATGATCCGTATTTCCTATAATCTAACTATTTTTACACACAGATTAGTCTCGTCAGGTGGACAGCAGGACAGCGGTCGTTATTGATGAACCGTGGATACTCTGCTCTTCCCTGCATACTCCTCTTTGATACAGAAACAACAATAGTGCTATCACCCTGCAGGTTCAATGTGACCTCTGCGCTGACTCTGACATCCGACGCTCCATGCTAACACACACACTTACTCACATCAAACACATGACAGGGTTATTTTTAGCACAGTTTGGCGCACACACTACACAGGGTCACTGATTGTGGGGTAATGAGCTTCTGTTAAACAAGGCGTCTCTGATCTGTTCTAGAGAATTCTTTGCTACTACTTTGCTTTGAGTTCAGGTTGGGCCTCCAGAAGGAAGAAAGAAAAAAAAGGTACTAAATTCGGAGTGGCTTCAGGTGCAGGGAGGCAAAACAGAGCATCCATACGTGAGGAGGGTCACAGAACCTGTCAGGACGGGCCTCAGCTTCATTTGTGTGCCCACTGAGAAGGATGTCAAGTATTATTTCAGAACTATGAACTTCAGAGGGTCTGACAGGCTTTATATGTACCCTCTTTACTTTTGCTTCTGGCGTAAAACTAATTAATAGTCTGGTAATCTACAATCTCTTGAAATGAAAAAAAGAAGCACAGTGTTTATAGTGAACCAATGTATTGCTTTGTCCAAAGAAGTGCATTTTTATTTGTTTTTATTATATTTACAGATGATCCATGCTAGAGCAGAAGTGTGAGGATTTGTGATTTTGTAACTTTAGAATAAAATAATAAATCCATAAATAATAAAAATTATTATAATAATTATAATATATATATAGTATACTATATAATATATATTTATTATATTATATAATACTACTGTATGTATAATATAATAATATTTTAAAATAAAATAGTTTCGTTATATTAATAATATATATGCCTAAAATAGGGATATTGTACTAAATAAAATAAAAAGGATGTGAAAGAACATACTGAAGTACTTTTATTTTTCTACAGTAATATATATATATATATTTTTTTTAAATATAATGTTACACCTTTTTACTTTGGGGATCAGTAAGATTTTGTAATGCTTTTGAAATAGACTCTTACACTCACCAAATCTGGCATCTCAGTTAAAAACAGTAATGTACAGTTTAAACAGAAAATATAATTACAATTTAAGATAACTGTTTTCTGTTGAGAATACATTTAAAAATGCAAATTTATTCCTGTGATTACAAAGCTGCAATTTTCTGTTCACACAGTCCTTTAAGTATATTTTTGTGGAGAACTGTGACATCTATGATAATGCATATAGGCATCCTTATATTTATATATATAGGTCGTGGCCCACAAATATTGGAAACCCTTGCGTTAACTTAGATAAAAAAGGCTGGTGCAAAATTCCTCTGCTTGTTGTTAATCCTTTTTGTCTATATTTAAAAAATTTAGCAGCAAAATTATCCGTTTCATTGGATAATAAGAATTTAAACAGGGGGAAATATCAGTAGGAAATAAACCGAGACCCTTACTTCTTCATTACTTTTTGAAAACCTCCATTTGTGCACCATTTACATGTTCTAAATTTAGTCTCTACCACTAATAGATGTCCTGATGAGTGTTAGAGAAACACCTGACAAGAGATTAGAGACCATTTCCTTCATCCAGAATCACTCCAGACCTCTTTAGATCCCAGCTTGCCGTTGTTGCTCTCTCCTCAGTTTCAGTTTCAGATCTGTCTCCGCGTTTCCGTATGAGAAATGCGTCAGGTGCCATCTCCTCGGACATGGCTATAGCAGAAGCTTGGGTTTGAGCTCAGTGCACCCATTTCAGTGTTTGTTTTGAGGTTTTTTGTAAGGGTTATTGTGGTTGGAACATCCAAACATGGCCCATTATTAAGATTTCTAAAGCAGAGTCACGTCACTTACTGATTTTTATCTGTGGTATTTGATAGAATCCCATGATGCCATGGATGTGCCAGGACCTCCAGCAGAAATATACAGGCCCACTAACAATCAAAAAATACAGCAGTATTATTTCATTGTACACATGGGGTACCTTTTTTTCTCTGGTTTCAACACAAACCCCTATTGCGTGTTTGCTGCTAAAAAGCTAATTTTTTAGTTTCATCTTGATCAATAGAAGCCCTTCCCATTTAAAGTTCCAGTCATGGCTGAAAATGAATATGCTTAGTTTGTTTTTGAATGAGCTGGGTCGAGAATTTTTTCTTGTAACCCTCCCAAAAACAACATGTGGTTGATGTAGGTTCTGTTGACAATTTTTCTAAGGTTTTCTTAACCAGAGGCTCAACTATTTTCTGCAATTCTCCCCTTGGGAGTCTTTTAGCTACGCAACTCAAAACTCTCCTCTCCAGGCACATTTCACACACTTGCTCTTAGCTCGATATAGACACACGTCCTCTTCCAGGCAGTATTTGGTATTTCTCATTGTGATGGATGATTAACGGAATTTGGGCTTTGTTTTCCCTCTTCTTTATATTTCTGTGAAACAGGAAGCCAGAGCTGGATGATTTCATGTTTATAATCATGCTGGAGTGCTCAAAATTGTGAAATTTGAATGGGAATTTACCTAGAGATATTTTACTCATAAGAATTTATTAGGCGGTGCCAATAATTGTGACCAACGAGTATTTGAGAAAAACATTCATTTCATAATGATATTTCCCCTCCGTTTTAAATTCTTATTATCCAATGAAAGGATACATTATTTATTAAAGAAAAACACACACAACCACAAAATCTGTTAACCTAATATTTCTGACACACTAATTTTTTGTTTTGGGTTGTCAGATAAAACATTAAAATAAATAAATAAATAAATAATCCATTATTCTAAACTGTTAAATTGTGGTATAAATAAATCATGGGTGACATACAGGTATATGGCCATTTTCATTACTTTATTTTAGGTCTAAACATGCTGTCTTAACATGCCCTGTTGTCCATATGAGAACTGCTAGATTCAATGCAATACTATTGTTGCCTTTGCATCCTTGAATTTTCTTCATTCTGTATATGCTTGAAATTAATCTGCTTTAATCCAAATGGGGAAGCGGTGTTTTTTCAGTGGAGCTGAACAGAA
Organism: Cyprinus carpio; assembly: GCF_018340385.1. NCBI lineage: Eukaryota > Metazoa > Chordata > Actinopteri > Cypriniformes > Cyprinidae > Cyprinus > Cyprinus carpio. Next base: position 10,493,881 of record NC_056595.1, on the reverse strand, counting down.
CAATGCTGTTGTTGCTATTATTACATGTGTTTCCATTAATGCAAGAAAGAAAGCAAGTTAGTTTTTTTTTTTTTTTTACAGTAAACTCAAGATGACTTTTATGTTACCATGCTAAAGCATTGTCTGCTGTCCATGTCCTTGTGTTCTGTTCATATAAACACTCCAGTGATGTCACAGCATTGCTGCTCCGTATTTGTGCATGCATTGTGTTTCAATGCATTCAGACCTTTGTAGCTCTGTCATTGCTCTCGCACCGGACTCTTTAACTCAAGGTCTGCATCGCAGAAGCACACACAGCCTCCTCTTTCCCGTGCAGTGAGACTGGGTCTGTTTAAAGGAAAACAGAAGGTTAGCAATGTTCGTAACGAGATGACAGAGTTGTATAAAGCATTCGCTCTCAACCACAGTTTTACCCCGCAGTGCTGGCCCATATAATAGGAGCCACATGGGGCTTTCTATCTAGGAGGCTACATCCTGTTCCTCTCTCTCTCACCCACCCCACCCCGTCCTCTCTCTATTTGTTTTCCTTTTCTTTATATTCTTTTGTTGTTCTGTCTCTTTTTCCGGTCTCACGACTGCTGCGGGAGGAGACCCGCCCATCACCTTTGAGCTTCCCCTTTGGTTTCGATAATATTTTTGACAGGATTCAGGCTTTCTCTTTTCTTCGTCCTTTTTTTCCTGTCCTCCTCCTATTCTTTTTCACTTATTTTATACTTGAGCAGCTCGCTCGGCTCCTCTATGGTTGTGCGAAGGAGCGCCACATATATACACCCGGTCAAGGCCTGCGAGACAACTTGCCCCAACATTTCAAGTATGAATTGGACTCTTGGAATTTTCCCTGGCGCAGAATAATATATATAATTCATGCTGGGGGTTGTGAGAGTGGGTGTCAATGTGTCAGGCGATTGAAGAAATTTAAAAGTGGCAGCTGTTTTACTGGTCGAGAGACACACCTCTTTTTTTTTCTTTTTTTTCTCTGAGTAGGGGTAGAGAGAGCTTGTGGTTCATCAAAAACCTCTCGCCTGTCTGTCTGGTTGTGATGCACGGGGGAGCCACACTTATCAAAGAAATGTCAGCACCAATGTATTTTCTTAGTTATCTTCTGGAAAAAATTTATGTCCTGGTTTCAATTATCATCTGCATCAATTAATTATGGTCACTTCTTGTCAAGTACGCTGTGCACAAACACATGCTTGACGATAACTTTACGATTCTCGCTTTGTAGCTGAGCATCGATCCATTGTTCAGATATTTTGTGATTTATTTTTGGAAAGCTTGGCAGCGATAAAAAAAAAAACCTGATGTTAGTAAACTAGACATACATATATATATATATATATATAGATATATATATATATAGATATATTATATATGATATACTGTATATATATAACTGCTGTATATATATATATATATATATATATATATTTTTATATATAATAAATTTTTAATTTATATTCCAGGATGAAGTGAGATTTAAGCTTAAAATATGAAAAAAAAGAGAAAAAAAATCCTCTTTGCCATTTACTGTAGGTAGTTACAAGTGAAGTTAATAATAATAATAAAAAAAGTCAAACAGTTTTGCAGGAAAACAAGACAAAATTATGGAAATTGTGCAGTGTGCATGAACAGGATAATTTGTGTCACACCTTTTAGTAATATGGCTGTCAGTCTCAAACACTGTAGATTCAACACCTAAATGGATTCAAATATTGAGATATTACAGTGAGATATCATCTCAGTGCCACCAAAGGAGAACATCTTGGTGGCCTGGTGGATTTCTGTTATAACTCCAAATAATGGTGCCCATAAAATGTGTGTGACATCTTGGCTTTAAGTGCAGTGTAGAAGAGGCATCTCTTAGATGACTTCGCAGTAAAGAGTTCATTATCTGAACATTGAGCAGAGGTCAGGCATCTGTCTGCAAAGCTTTGCTCTGATTCTTACAGAGAAGGTTCAAACAGAAGGTCACATTGGTTCTTTCTGATGTGTTAGCAGTCTGTTTTTTCCAGTGTTGGCATTCATAAGGTATGTGTATTATTTGAGTTGACTTTTTGTTATGCGAGTCATCCTTCATTGAGTGCAGGAATAAGGCTGATTTTGACAAACATGAGAATGGAAGAAGCTCCTTTAAGAGTATGACCGAGGCCATCTTGTTCTGTCATGGATAGTATGGAATGTATAGGTCTTTTACAGAGTAAACTTTGTTTCTCCGATCTCAGCGTGTCTGGCGAGTCAGAATATGGCTATATATGAATTGTATGGCACAATTTAGGCTCTACTGCTTTCTTATAAATAAGAAGTCTACCATGACTTCGTGGGGATTACAACTAAATGTTTCTCTTCATGTACCACAAAAACATAAAGGCTTTGACATGCACTCAGAGTTTGTGTATTCAGAGAAAAAAATATAGGCAAGAGAAAACCATGGTACGTGGTAAAATTCCTTCATTTTTGTAAGAACCTTCACTGTATTCATAGATCTTAAAATTAATTTTCTTAACACTGAAAATAATTTAGTATTTTTGTAGATTTTTCCAATATAAAAATATGCTGTATATACACTACGGTGTATATAAAAAAAAAGTGTAAGAAATCAATACTTTTATTCAGCAAAGACTCTTTTTTTTGTTTTAAAATGACTCTAAAGGCATTTATAATGTCACAAGATTTTATCAAAGATGCTATTCGTTATATGTTCTGTTCAAAGAATCGAGAAAAAAAAAAGAGCATACTTCATCGAGAAGCATATAGTTTCCCAACTAATAGCAACTAATAATTATATACCCACGCATATTAAAATAGAAAACAGTCATTTTAAATTATAAATAAATGCAGCCTTGGTGAACAGACTTTCAAAAACAAAGAACAGTAGTATACATTCTAAAAACAAGATAATTTGAATTTCATTAAAAAAAAAGTTAGACTTGCAAGACATGACTAATGTATTAAAACTCTTCAGATATAAATCTTGAATTGTTTTTCTAATGCAATGTATCAAATATTTGTTTATAATACAAAAATCCCCCCTCCCGGTTTTGGCACCAACACCGCTACTCCAATACACCAATACTCAGCTCACCTTCAGCCATGATGCAGGGGGCGGAGCTCCTCTCCACACTCACACCGTTCACAGCTTCTCCCTCGTGGTGGGCACAGTCACCGGCTCTCACACCTGGTCTGACGGCTTGGACACTCCGTCCGGGGTGATCCTCTACTCAGTATTGCGCTGGCTCGAAGATCGCAGCGGAAATTGGCTCTCCGTCATCGGTGGGCTCAGGGTTAAACTCCGCACAGTGGGGAGATGGTGGGCTGGGCTCTGGGTTGGGAGTGGTACTGGCGATTAAGTCCTGGGAACCGGCGGGGAATGGAGATCCATTTCTTGCCAGTTTCCACTCCGCAAAGGTGGTGAATTCTGCTCGAGGGCCATCTTCAGACGACATCGCTCTGCACGCACTGTTGAGGCTGGGGTTGAGGGCCATCTTCAGACGACATCGCTCTGCACGCACTGTTGAGGCTGGAGTCATAGAAGTCTGGGTATGACCCTCGAGCAATTTTTTTCCCCCTGCTCCAGCAGGAGAGGATGAATTCGGGGGCAAAGGAGGGTGTCCAAAGGGCACAATGGAAAGAAAACCGGAAACAAAACGGAGGGGAAACACACAATAAACTGTTTTCGGTGTGTGTGACAGTTCTTCTGTCACACTACACAAGGAGTCTAGGAAGCCAGGAATGATGAATTCACAAAACAGGAGTCTTTAATAATCCAAATGGGGAACATAGAGCACATCGAAGACATTAACAGAAAGGACTAGGGCTTTAAAACACAGGATAATTGGGGAAACAGAGGTGCATGGAATAACTAATTAACAGGGACACGGAACACATGTGGAGGGAAAAACAACATAATGGTCCAGGGGCGTGACATTACCTAGGGTGTGTTAAAATGGCTTCTCTATTGATTTTTGAGCTGCACTTTCTAGTTTTATCCCAATGGTCCATGATTAGATTTTACTGCTAAGAGTCCATGTGGAGACCCTCGTATTACAGTTTTTTTAATTGATAGCATCATTTTGTCCAATCTGTAGTCACATTTTCAAAAAAACTATACATAATTAGCACAAGATCAGTCTGTTCTGACCATACCTTTAACACAATTTATGTTGTTTTTCACACAATATTCAGTAATTTAACACGTTTCTAAAATGCTTAAATTTTCTTTTCACATAAGCTTACCCCCTCCCAAAATCATAGATCTTTCTTGATCACTGGCATCAGCTACCGTGGAGCACCATCCACATCCAATCCCCACCCACTGGTGAGCAATTTCAATCAAGGTTCCAATTGAATTTCTGCATAGAGGACCCTATTTTTTTCTATTGTACATTCTGTAAAGTAATGACTCATTCAGTTTTAGACAGTATGTTGCCAAGAATGAACACATTCAACACTTAAAAATGTAAAATGGGTTTCATTTGAAGGTAACTAAATTACAAAAAAACAATGGATTTTTATATTGTCTATATGCAGGTAGAACTGAAACGTATGTCAAACATGTACAAGAAAGTAATGCAGTTTTTGTAAAGCCATCAACTGTTAGTATTTTGACAGTCACTGTGCTATGATTGACTGTATGTTCCTACTGGATAGAAAAGTAGTGCTAATGTTTTGTCCGAATGACTCTCGATTTTTGAATTGGGATTGATGTGGTTTTTTGATAGAGTTAGTGTACATAGAAAAAAAGGTATTCAGCATTTTGAAATGTAGAGTTTGTATTTATTTAACAAAATGTGGTTTGGGACAGAAAATTAACTATTTGGCTAATTGTAGGTGTAGGTGTAGATGTAAGTGTGTTGCTGTGTTACGAGTTTAGAAAAAGTACTTTAAGTATTGGTAAACGCTTGTTACAACAGCAATAAACTGTAATCCAAAGAGAGATTGGCACTGGAGACGACAGCATCATTACCTTGCCCTTCACTGTGTGTGAGAGTGAGAGAAAGAGAGGGATAAGTGTGCATGTACTGTATGTTTGTGTGTGTGTGTTTGTGTCTGTTTATATATGTTAAGTTGAATAATGCATTTTTTCAGCTGCTTTTTGTAAACACTAAAATAAAGAATAGTTATAATTAATACTGTAATTTCATCTTTCTAATTAATGAGTTGTCATCTTGTTACATTCTCACAAACATCAGTTTCTCTGCTGTGAGTTGTAGCTCCAAGAGATTTTTAAAGAGGAGAGGCCCATTTAAGAATTATTATAATTACTTTAAATGATGTCTAAGAGTCCTCAAGATGAGATGGAGGACGCTTTTTGACTTCAAAACAGTGGAACATCTTTTTCACAGGACAGTCCTTACCTCAGATGCTTCTTGAAGTCTTCTGCTTGGGCTGTTCAATAATTACAATGTACCAGAAAATATACTATGTAATGGCCAGCAATCAGTGATTGTTCTGCAATTACAGGCTAAGGAAAGCAATAAGTGGTACAAACACTATCATATTGTCCAGGCCAAGGGTTTACTTTTATTTGTAATCATAATTCTTGTGATTAAATATGATGCTTATGTTTTATTGAAGGTGATTTGAATTTTTTTTTTCTCTTGTTTGTTTGTTTGTTTTTAATTATTAGTTTATAAATACTTGGCAAAGATAGTGATAGAAATCAACATCTTTCTTCCTCTTTTTCTCATCGCAGCTACCTCATCCTTAAACTCTCAGCTCCAGCATCTTCAACAACTCCAACAGCTACAGCATCACCAGCAACAGCATCATCATCATCAACAACAACAGCAGCAACAACAACAACAACAACAACAACAGCAGCAGCAGCGAGAGCGAGAGCAGCGTGAAAGAGACCAACAACAAAGAGAACGTGAACGAGAGCAGCACCAACAGCTCTGCGGTCCAAAGCATCTCCAGCCACCCAGCCATCATCAGCTCACTCCTCCAATTCAATCACAAGTCTCTGGACCTTCCCCGGGCTCCACCTCCACCTGTACCTCCTCCAATCATAGCTCAGCCCATCCTCCCCAGTCTCCGCCCCCTCACAGGCAAAACCAATCACCACCTCACAGTTTGCCGTCACCTGTCACACCTCCTCTGCAACTACAGGTAAGATTAAAACGAAAATTAAACCTTATTTATTTTATTTTATTATTTTATTTCATTTTATACAATTAAAGTAATTGGAGGAAATTTACTTAACACTTCACATTTTAAAATAATAACTGCATTTTTCTGCATTCATATTATTACAGTCAAGAACTTGGTGTTTTGATCTGGAAAAAAAGAGAGAGAGAAAAAAAAAATCCTTAATGTGATATCGAAATAAATTCCTCATATTTCCAGACAGCCGTAACCTGCAATCTTCTTTGTATTGCTCCTCACCCAGTTCAACTCTTGTTTACACACTAAAAGTGAAGTTATTTAAAGCTATAATATAAGTCGACTCGTGATGGGGAGCAGCTCCAGAGTGCTGCATGGCATGGGGGCAGTCGAGACTGATCGACTCAATGTAATGACCCCTAAATATGATGTCGCCTCACTTAAAGAACTCATTCTTCTACATTATTCACAACATGTCTGGAAGAATGGAGCTCTAGAGTGAGACGAGGTCTTGGATGAATGTTAGGAGAATGGGGCAGTAATTCAATTGAATGATTGAATCTGTCTGGGAAATCTTGGATATTACAAATATTGTTTCTGGAGGAGGTGCCCGTTTGCCAAGCCTTTCCCTGAAAAAGAATGAAAAAAAAAAGAAATGAAAATTGAAAGTTTTATTGTTAAGAGTTGATCCCAGCCATCTTGCTAGCGACAGCAATAGACTATTATTGGAAATGAAGAGCTGTGGAATATTGAATTCCGAGTAATGATGCTTTTGGTGTAATTTCATTTGAAACAATTTTATGATAATCACTTATTGACATGTTGTGAAAATGTATAGTATATGCAGCCGATTGAACCAGATTCATTTTCAACATATTTTATTTTTTGCAAATAACATCTTGCATTGGAAAGTCCAAAGAACCATATGCCAATGTTGTCTGGATAATATGAGTTTGTTGATATTTTATTTTGTTATCTGTTATTGTCATGCAGGCTTATAAAATTGAAACAAACCCCACAGATGGCACACATGAATCGCTTTGATGTTTTTTAAAGGGGCCATGTCATATCAAATTTGCTTCGATTTTACATTTTCATTAATAAGAAAAGCTTTTTCAACTACGAAAATGTAACTTTAAGCACTCAAAACGTCCTTAAAATGAGCATTTATTGAAACTAATCTACAAAAAAAAAAAAAAAAAAAAAAAAAAACCTGCAACTTTGTGTAAAACTCAAATATGATAAAAAAAAAAAATACTAACAATATAATATATGATCTGACCCCTTTAAATTTTCATATAGCTTATGTTTTAAGTGACATAAGTGATCTTTTCATATCTTCCTCTCTTACTCTGTCTGTCTATCCATCTGTTCCTCCTCTTCCTCTTCTCATCTGGCTGCCTGAGTCAGTCACTAAAACATGCCCTCCTTCCTACATGTCCCAGTGGTTTCATTTCGGTTTGAGAGAGGCCAGGGTCGCCCCTCCGTCCTTCCCTGCATTCATCAGCGTCACATCCCTTATTGCTCTGTGCTGTACCACAACCCCACTTCCCCTTCCTCCTTTTTATGGCTGCCATCAGTTTAGTAATTTATTTCACCTTCTGTCCCTCTGCCCAGCCTGTATACTCACCAGCTGGATCCTATGGGGCCCCACACTTAATGGTCTCCAGAGCCCAGAACTAGTGGTTTCTTTGGGATTCCTTAAGAAAGGCCAGACTGATATTTCTTAATTTGCAGTTGAAGCATACTTGGTTCGATCTGTCAAGTTATCATCAAGCCCTTCTGATACATGATTCAGAATAAAGTAAATGAGAGGGTGTGACATTGGGGCCTTCAAAAGCTTGGCTTTAATGCGTGATGTTGGCAGCCTCATTTGTTGCATGCAGGTCTAGATGTTTGTGAATTGTTCTAAATGGAAATGTGTATCTGATGATATATGCACAGATTTTAATATATATTTGTGGTTGTTGGTTGTGTACAGTAGGTTTAAATGACTTTTAATAATTTTCAAAGTCAGAGAAAATGTCTGAAGTGAAGTGAACTGACATACAGACAAGTATGGTGACCCATACTCAGAATTCGTGCTCTGCATTTAACCCAGTATTGAACACACACACACCCGGATCAGTGGGCAGCCATTTATGCTGCGACACCCGGGGAGCAGTTGGGGGTTAGGTGCCTTGCTCAAGGGCACCTCAGTTGTGGTATTGCCGGGCTGAGATTCGAACCCACAACCTTAGGGTTAGGAGTCAAACTCTCTTACCACTAGGCCACGACTTCCCCTGATTAGGTTTTGGAGTCATATTTTATTAGTTGTAGTACTGCTTATCAGGATTTTAACCATGGCAAAAACTGCATTTGGACCCAGGACAGAGACTTGCGGAACCCCCTTCGCCTAGGGTTTGTTAGTAGAGCTTTCTCTACAGGTTTTTTAAATATGAGTCCTGTTAGCAGGTGAAACACTTGTACTTACCAGGGTTTTTGACCAAGGCAAAACTGCTTGAGGACCCAGGACAAAAGCCTCGAGGAACTCTCTTCACCCGGGGTGGTTTAAAAGAGCTTCTCTATTGGTTTTTGAGCTGCACTTTTCTGGTTTTATCCCAGTGGTCCATGATTAGATTATACTGCTAAGAATCATGTGAGACCCTCTTATTAATCCAAAGAGAGACTGGCACTGGAGATGACAGCATCATTACCTTGCCCTTCACTGTGTGTGAGAGTGAGAGAAAGTGGGGGGGTTCCCGCTTCATGGGGGTCCACCTTACCACTTAACCATTGTGATTGTGTGTGTGCCTGTCCTGTGGGTCTGCAGTTGTAATTGGGCTTATGTCTATGTCTGCTTGAGAAAGTTACAGCATACTTCACCAGAGTGCTGTTACGAGTCTTTAGGGGCAAGCACAGTTATACACTGCAAACACCTTGAGAATTTTGAGAATGTGTATTTCCAGGATCTGTCATAATTATCCCTTCTGGACACACAGGTACCACCCCGCCCTCTTGGTTTCTCTTGCCTCCCATTCCTATCTTTGGGTATAATCATTTTAGTAAGGGAGGGCAGACAGGTCTCCTATTATCTGAAGACACCTAAAGGCCCAGATAGAGGCCTTCTGTTGCTGAACTGACAACATGACAGCGTGTTAGCATCCCACTCTGATAATACCACAGTCAGTGTGTCCAGTGTATGAAGCTAAGTGCTCACCGCCTGCACTCTCTCTCTCCCTCTCCCATTTTTCTTGTCTCAACTCTTTCTTTATTTGGTCAAAAGTTCAGACAGGGTTTTTTTGGAGGTCTCTGACCCTGAGTTCCTTTAGACAGTTCAGTTTTATGATTTTATGATCCAGTAATGTTTTTCTGTAGGCAGTAATGTTTTTACACTAATTTGAGTGGAGATGCATGCTTGTTTCTTTATTTTAGTTTAACCAAAGTCTGAAAAAACTAGCATTAATAATGACAACTATCACATAGCCTATATTTGGATCTCAGTTGTGGTGACTGCATTATTTAAACTTATAAATGTACTGTATCTATGAATAAAAAATAAATAGCAGTATTTAAGTGTTAATTACTTAAAAACACTACTGAATGATGACCCTATATATTTGCTGCTGATTTGCTTTTGTCCATATAATGTTGTTTTAGACCCAACTGACTTTTATTTTATGGACAAAAACTTTTTTTTTAAAATATCTAAAAAGGTTTGAAATGACACAAAAGGGTGAGTAATGTTGATTTTTGGGTGAACTATTAGGACCCTTGCTTCTTTTATTTAGCTACTCCACAACACTGTGTCAAAAATCTAAATATTACTATGGCAATCTTGTGATACCAAAGTTTAAAAATTCTCCATCCATCTCCACTTTCTCGTTTTTGAAAAACTGATTAGGTTTGCCTAATAGCAAACTCTAACAACAACAGAAAAAAAAGGAAGAAGAAGCAGGGAAGGCAGAGATGGGCTGTTGTGACGACAAACCAGACGGTAGAGATTATGAAAATTTGCCTAAGTGTGTTAATTGGCTGATTAGCGGGGTGGCTGGATTTGTAGGTGCTGATTGATTGGAGCGATGGGGGTTTCTCCCCACGCTGAGGGGACTCGGGGATTTGAGGAGGAGGGGGCAGTTCGTTCGGTGGGCAAGCCGGTTACACCGGAATTGATCTTAATTAGATCTGAGAGACCTGCCACAGCAGAATGGTCACAGCGATTAAAATGAAAAACAGGAGAAATTACTGATCAAATTAATCATAATGTCAGCCTAACAGCTGTAGGTCTGCTGTAATTTGCCACTCCACTGGCTTACATCAGCCCTGAGCCATACACACATGCACACTGATCTGTGGCACAGAGGGAGAGGTGGGAGCAGGGCAGACCGTCCATACACACACACACACTGAGTCAAGCACACTGATATAGGCAGATACACAGTATATACACTCATGTTGTGACGATTTTGTGACAAATGGTTGTGCTGTTTTTTGTGGAATCTGATACATGATACATTTTTGAGGATTCATTCCTTTCATTGATTCATTGATAGAAGGTCAAATGAACAATATTTACTAAAAAAAAAAAAATGAGAGTTATATATACATATATAAATATATATATATACACACACACACATACATATATATATATATATATATATATATATATCAGTAATCAGTAATTACAGGCTACTGCCCGATATTCAGCCAATGCCAATGTACTGTACTGCCTCAGCATATTGACGACTCACCCCGTCTCCTCTCTTCCCATTCCTAACTTTCATCACTCTCCCCTTGCTCACCTAACCCCTTTTCAACTCTCTTTCACTCGTTCATACTTTTCCTCAACCTCTCTAGACTGTACTGCACCCTTACTTGTCCATCTTTTACCCACGCATTCTCTCCCACTCACCCGTCTCTCTAAGACACACCCCTCCTGATGTACTGATGTGTGCCACGGGAGGCTCAGACCCACGAGTGCTGCAATTACACTGGCCTCTTCTCCTCCCTCCTTTCTGTTTCTCTGCTCCTCTCTTCTCCTTTCCTCTCATCTACCCCCCTCTATCTTTGTCCATTCTCCACCATTCCCCAGCAATCAGCCATCATTAAAGCTCGCTCCTGACAATCCATCCTTACCAAGGTCAGGCACCCTTCCATCCCACATATGCTCATGGACAGACACGTATACACACACATGGTGTTTTTGTTTTTTGTAGTGCCCCCCAAAACCATGCTGGTTTTTCTCTTGTAATGGCCCTCCCAACCCCCGAGCACTACTTATGTGGTTTTTATTAAAATAAAACAGCCTAACTGTCCTTCATTTAATCCAGAGAAAGGTTTGGCGTTTGATAAGATTGTTTGTCAAGTTTGTTATTTCATGTTTGTCAAGGCAGTCTCTTATAGTCACAGAGGTTGCATTTATTTGATTAAAAAGTAAAAACATTAATATTGTGAAATATTATATCAGTTTTAAAAAAAAAATAAAAAATAAAAAAAAGAATAATATATATATATATATATATATATATATATATATATATATATATATATATATATATAATATATATATATATTATATATATATATATATATATTTTTTTTTTTTTTTTTTTTTTTTTTTTTTTTTTCTTCGAATTTATTATTTATTTTATTTGAATGTATCTTACAATTAATTTTATTCCTGTGAGAGGCAAAGCTGAATTTTCAGCAGCCATTACTCCAGTCTTTAGTGTCACATGGTTCTTCAGAAATCATTCTTATATTCTGATTTGGTGCTCAATAATCAGTTCTTATTATCATCAAAGGTGACAAAAAGCTGTGCTGTGTATTTTCATGGAAACAATACTACTTCTTTCACGAACAGAACAGCACTTATTTGAAATCTTAGTAGTAACACTTGTAATAGTGAGATTATAAATGCCTTAACTATTACTTTGGATCAGTTTATTGTGTCCTTCCTTAATAACAGTATTAATTTCTTTCAAAAAGCAATCTTTTTTAATTATATTTGTTATTTGTTAGTGTTTTGTGTTTTCAATTAGTGTTATTAGGATTTTATTTTGGTAAATTGCCAGATGGTTCCTGTTCTCAACATGAAATCAGAAAATACAACTGAATTTATCCTGTTTACTTTTTAATACACATTAATGCACATTAATGCCTGTTTAGTTATCTAAGAGAAAGTTCTGCTTCTTAAGCAACATAAATCACTAATTTTTCAGCTTGTCACCTCCAACCACTTAGCTGTGGAGCACTTTTCACAATCCAATCAATTCCGACTGGGTAAAGTCACGCCCCACCCTAAATATTTTCGTATTGAATATCCCATTTTACTTGGTAAAGTAGCTACATAATATAAGTGTGTTGCAGTGTTTCATGTTAACATTAATAATGTGTGTAACATTTTGTACAACGGGCTGCCTAAATAGTGTGTAATTAGGTTGTAAGATTGTAATGTAGGATTTGTATTGTGTTTTGTTAATTATTCAAGTTAAGTAAGATTTTAACATAGTACTCTATATAACAGAAGTTCACTTTTATAGCAATGAAACATCTAACCTCTGTCCTGTTCTTCTTTTTTCCTTTCCTCACTTGTTTTATCCATGCCATGTACGGTCTCTCTATGATCTCATCAATTTTTTTCTTCATCCTTCTCCCCCACTCTCACTCACTCACTCACTCACTCACTCACTCACTCACTCACTCACTCATTAATGCAGCCCAATAGACAGCCCTTCTTAAGAAGGCAGAAAATTGCCTTACATAACGAAACTCCCACTGTATGAAAATACAAATGTGCACTGGTGACTGAAGCAGAAAATAAGACTATTGCCCATCAACAGCAGCACAGCGTTTGGTATGAATAATTATAAAGCATGTGATGCAGCCAGTGAAGAAAATCTGGGTGCTGAAAGCAAAGCAACTTTTTATTTACCCAAATGAGGGATTATTTTCAGAAAAAAGAAAAGGTAGCACTGGGCCACCTAGTAAGAAATAAAAATCTTCCAACTGTAGACATTTCAATATATACAGTGACAATTTACAATAAGTTGTCAGGTATTGTAAATTAAAATTTTCTGCATGTTTGGAGTAAGCAATTTTATTGAAAATCCTCTATGATTACAATAATAAAAAAACTTTAAAGGATAATGAAGACTGTGACTGTAAAAACAGAAAAGAAGTTGACTTCTTTTTACCACAACAAACTGTAAGATTATTACTGTCATTCTGTTTATTTCTCAATCTGTCCTCACATATTAGCTGGACCACTTGATTTAATCTAAAGAAGTTAAATGTATAATATTGTTTATATTATATTGTCAAATTTTAGTGTTTTAATTTTACCATTTTAAAACATAATCTTGACTGTTTTTGAGATGTTAATGTTTCCCATTCAGGTTGACAGGAGATGTATGGCTATTGCTTAAATAAATAAATACTGTAGGTGGGAATGTAACCAAGATGGCCTCTAAGTTAACTGACTGCCCTTAAGGGGACTTTGCTATTTCTTCATCTCTCTTTCTCTCTCTCTTACTAAATATCTAGGGTAATCCTCAAGGTTCTGTCCTGGGCCCCATTCTGATCTCATCATTCATACTCATACTCATACAACCATACAAACTCCTCTTCTGCCTTGCCACAGCATTTATGCCTTCATCATCCTCCCTTTCACAAATATAAAAAAATAAAATAAAAAATATGGTATACTAAAACAGGATAATGGTGTGGTTAAGGAAAACACATTTATAATATGATTCAACACTTGTTAAGCTTGTTCTGACCCCTGTACACTGCAGAGAAAGCCACAGGGAAGAATCTGATGAATGTTGTCTCCAAATGTTGTCAGTTCATCACTCCACTTAGAGTGTATGAGTGTGTGTGTTAAAGTTTGGTTGAGTTTATTTGCATGTGTGTGTGGGCATATAAATTGATGTGTGTGTCAGGTTTGTGTGTGTGTGTGTGTGTTTTTTTTTTGTTGTGTGTGTGGGCATCATAGCCACAGAGCCCTGCTCAGTCACCATTAATCTCTGTGCTCCGAGTTCTCAAAATGGCAGCTGGCAGCCCCAGCTCCAAACTCAACCATTTCTCTTCATTAGCTCGGCTCACTCTGAGACGCCATATGGAGGAGTAATCATTTACCATTATTCTAGTTATGAAACTCACACACAGCTGATGCTGGACTTTATTGAATAGAGGCCATCAAAAGATCACCAGCCATTGATTAAGCCAATATTAAAGTCATTCAAATGCTGGATCTGTATGTCAAACAACAGCAAGTGGAAAAGAGATGGCATTCTGTTTAAATGCCGGAGAGGAGAATTTGACATGATGAATTAAAATAGTTGAAGTTTCCTCAAACAGAGACACGCTGTTCTGTATTTTTTTCACTTAGATTAAGACATACAATATTTAGCTTTCAGTCATTTAAAGACAAACAACCATTCATCATTTAGCATTTGATGTTTTCATTATTTTTATCATTTTTTATCACAGGAAATTACAGGGGAGATTAAAAAACTGATGGAGACCTGGTCTCAGGTGGGCATCAGAAATGTAATATCAACTTTTCACGAAACTGATGGTCTCTTGTATAATTCTTACTCTTCGGATATTTTTTCTTACGGATATACTAGTCAATAGTCAGCAGTTTTGCTTGGAACTTTAGTTTTGCAGCAAACATTTTCAATAATCAATCAAATGGAAATGCGGCCAAAAACATTTGGGGTAATTTTTCAATAGGAGAAATGGTAAAAGATGGAATTTGTAAATATATAAATCAAATATACATTTATTTAAACCATACTGGAGGTTAACCAGGACTGCCTCTTTGCAGAGAAAATAGAGCAAGGATGATTGATGGCTTAAAATTCCTGTAAAGATTTTAAGGACCATAGTTATGGAAGCAGGATTTTATATAATGACACCAAAAGCAGTTAATTATGCTTGGTGTTAATGAGTCACATGATTGACGGTCAGCACTGGGCAGTCTATCATAACTTTATAGGTACGTTTGTCATTAATTTCCTTCCATGTTCCTCTGTCATTTGCATTCTGGCGTGTTAAACGTGACCCCTTTTGCCCCCTCTTTTCCCAACAGTTGTGCTTTTTATCTGATTAAGTACAGCATTTAAAATAGCCCTCATATGCGTGTGTGAAAATGATGCCCTTTATGCTGCCACACAGTTTTCAGAGCAATGCATCATGGGAAGGCTGACCCAAGACTTCCAGCTTAGCTTCTTCAACTTTTACAGCATTGTACGTCTCTTCAATCCCTTTTTATCTTCCTCTAGCTTTTTTACTCTCTCATCTATTCTTCCCTTGAGTTGGTATATTTCTGTTTTTCTCTCAGCTATTTATTTATTTGTCAATAGGAAGGTGAAATGGGGCTCTGTAAGTAGCATTGGTTAGTGTGAGGAGAGTCCAGAGGAGATGGCAGGTGATGTGCTCCAGGGTCCCAACAAGGAGCTGAGGTGTTTGGGACAGTCTAATGGTGTTTTGATTACCCGGGCTGAGGGGAGGCTCCAGCTGGGAAACGTGGGAGAAAGAGAGAGTTTTTTTTTTGAAGGAGGTAGCATAAGGTCCTAGGTCTGTAAGTGACGCTGGGGAGACTGTGAGCATGCTCAGATGTGTCACTTCTGATTATGTCCACTCTCTATAATGGGAGAGACGGAGCGAGCAAGGGGGAAAAGAAAAAGGGTGAAACAGAGGTGTGATCGTCTTAGGAATAGATATGATGCAAAAACTATATTCCTTTGGCTTTTCTGATTTTTAATAGCAGTCCTTGTCCGATCTGTCCAGACACTAAATCTATTGTCTACTGTCCCATTTAACTGACAAAGAAAAAAACTGCATGTTACAACCCAACACACCCATAAAAAAAGAAGAAGAGATTTGTTAATTATTATTTATTTTCATAATTATATTAATAAAATGGTCTAAGCATCCTTTACATTTAGGTTTTGTGTGTGTGTGTGTGTGTGTGTGTGTGTGTGTGTGTGTGTGTGTGTGTAGAATGATATGATTTCAGATAATGAATTAAGTTTTTTTTTTGTTAGTTTTTTCTGCAAAAACAATTTTGTTTTGGCTTTTTATTTGTTTAATAGCAGTCATTGACTGAAGCCATTGTATATTGTCTTATTTAAAGCTACAAAGTAAACCTGCATATCAGTTTACCCAGTTTTTTTTTTTTTTTTATATAGTGTAGGATGATACAATTTTCAGATAATGTAGCCTGAATTGCAGTATTTTTTTTATTACCTAATAGCTATTTTTAAGTATTTTTTCTTTTAGACATAAATCTAACAACATTTATTGGGGTTTATTTAAGAACAGTTTGACATTGAGGTAAGAAAAATCTTAATATAATTAATATAATACAATTATATTATAATATAATATAATTACATTTATATTCTGTGAAAACATTTGAAAAGTTTTACGTGTGAAAAGTTTTAAATGTGTTTCAGTTTTTTTTAAACAAGACAAAATTACAGATTAACCAAATTACAATACAAATATTGTTCTATAAATCAGATCATATGTATTCTCTTACTATGACATTTATTCCCTACATCTTGCCAACACAGGGTGGTTTTTATTTTATTTTATTTTATTTTTATTATTTTTTTTTTTTTTTTTAGGTGTTGTAACTTTTTTTTTTTTTTAACTGTAGTGTTAGCAGGACCATGTCCCTTGAGGCCTGCCTTTTCCTATTGTATTAGCAGAGAAAGCGATTAAGTCTAAATTTGCAGTCTGAACAGAACAGGCAGAAAATGAACTCTAGCTTCTGGAGTGCTCACTTTGATGTCCAGAAGTCCCTTGCCATGGTAACGGCAAGCTGTTTTCCCCCTTGTTCAGGAGATTACATGGGTTGTTGCTCCATCGGACCCCGCTGGTCAAACGGCCATTGCAGTCCTCGCAGAACTTAATAGAGTTTAAAATTTACTCACCCACTTTGCCATGAGGTGCAAAACGTGTAAGAAGGATCTCTTTCTTTCTTTCTTTCTTTCTTTCTTTCTTTCTTTCTTTCCTTCTTTCTTTTTGAGTAGTTTTAAAAAAAAAAGTTATTTTTAACTTTATATTTGTTTCTAATGGCTGCTGAAAATTCAACTTCACCATCACAGAAATAGATTTTTAAAAAAGAACAATAGTTAATTTAAATTGTTGTATCATACAGCATTGGTGAGCATAATAGACAAAAACATTAGAAAACTTTAGAAATGTATTAGATCAAGTCCTCTCTATCAAACCCCTTCAACTTTAACCTAAGAGGAGAAAAAGAGACGGAGAAAGAACAGGTGTTTTTGTCACATTTACCCAGAGGTGTACCTGCTGTTTTTTCTGTAAAAAAAGGAAGCCAGCTCTTTAGATCCACACACAAAGATACAATCAACACAAATAGTGGAACGGTAACACGGTTTCCTGCCTCCCCACATGGCTCCAAGTGGAGGCAGCCTGCCGGAAAATCACCTGTTTAGATGACAAACACTGCAATCCCCTACAATCCACACATTCTCCATGTTACCTTCCTGCTGCCCCCCAAGTTACAGAGTCTTAAATCTGCCCCGCTGTGCTGCTGAGTGTTTTTATAATGGACTTAAATATTATTGCTCCTAAAATTACAAGAATTAAAAACAGTAAACAATAACTGGGACAATAATGCCTTTTCAATATATACCAAACATATAAAAACAATTGTCTAGGCTCTGTGGCATACAGTGTTTAAAGAGAGCAGTATTTACTTAGTCTTAAACGTCCGCTTAATTTGGAGTTTAAATAAAAAACTATAACGATCATTGGTTCATTTAATTTTTTTAAGGGTCACATATTACAGAAAATGAAAATAATATTAATTCTGATTGATACTGGTATAATTAAACTGATCATTTTTTATAATCATTCTAGTTGCATTTATTTCTATAGCTATTTATACAATGTTTCAAAGCAGCTTTTACATTAATAAACAGGAAAACAACATTGTTAATGTTGTAAAATTCATCATTTGGGAAGCAACTTAAATTTCAGCTAGAAAGCAGCTCTACAGAAGACATTAGTGTCATTGTTTAACTGAATTGTGTTCAGTGTTGTTTCAATTCAGTTCAAATACTGTGTCAATGCTCCAGTTCATTAATTATGAAACAGGTTCATTTCAAATATAAGCACTTTTACAGAAGGCAATATTGTCATCATTCTACACTATTCAGTTCAATACAATAATAGCGTCCATATTAGTTTCATCATCCAGCTCAATTTAGTTCAAATTCTCATCTGATAGTATCAGTCCAGTGAAATCAGTAATATTAATTGTCTTTTAAACCCAAGCTGAGCAAGCCCAAGGCAATAGTGACAAGGAACCACAACTCCTAAACTAAATCTTTAAATATTAACATACTTAAAACTGAAAGCATTGATTTTAAAGCTAAAAGTGAGGCATCAATTCCCAACATTATAAAGTACAGCATGTACAGTAAAAACACATATGTTAGATGATTACAAATCTAAATGTTAAAATGTAAGAAATTAGCTTGCACAAGTAAAAATATATGCAATATCAGTCAATACTGATCAATTAAAAAACAACAGACTACAATTTGATGCTTGAAACCACATTTGGGACAGGGTGCACACTTTATCTTTAAGATACTTGCTCTGAGACAGGTGTTTGACTCTCTTCTTAAGTTAAGCTAGGAAATAAACTAATAGCAGATTCAAGATGTCAGTGGATCCCACTAAAGATGATCCCTATGTGTATCAGCTCATATAATTCACTGGGCCTTCTTATTATTCCAGGAGAACGTGTTTCATCTACTCCGCCGGAGAGTGAGAGTGTGAAGGGGAATAAAGAGAATAGGATAGAAGAGGAGTGTTTGCCCCTCAGATAGGGTGAGAGGATTATCTGTGAATTCAATCCCTGCTTGATATTGCCATCCTTGTCCATCTCTCTCTCACGTGTGATTTCTCTCTGCATCTCACCCCCACTCAGAAATACATGTTTTTATTATCTGAAGATGTTAGTCCAAGATAAGATGCTCCCTACGCAGACACCTTCCCGGCAATCACAAAGCTATTCTGCTTTTCTGTTTTAAACAGAATAAGCATTCACGTGTGCACAGGGTTACTCGGCAGGAAATCGCAAGTGATTTGAAATTTGACTAATGCTCTGCAATAAAACGGATGAGTGCATTAGACGAAGCATTGAGAAATAATTTGCAGTTGTTTACAGTAGATGCCTCTGCATACAGAAGAATCATTTGAAAATATCTTGACAAATTCTAAAGATGAAAGGCTGAAATGTTCTGAAGTCTCTGAGAGCTTTTAACACTCACAATAGCCACATGGTGAGGCATTGAAGAGCTAAAATCATTGCCCTTAACATTTTGGGTCGCTGATATTATCAACTGGCACTTGACTTTTGCAGAAGGACAAAGAAACGCCAGCCACAAAGAGACGATTTCTGTGATTAGTGATAAAAAAGGGTGACTTTCAGTCCAGGAGACACAGTATCAATCTCAGCCAATTTTAGGCCACCACATGAAATATGATTTTCATAAGACAAATGCGGTGTCATTCTTAATGTGCTTAACCTTTACTGTCAATGAAAAAGTATTGATCGCTCCGTGGTATTTTCTCATCATTTGATTTCAGAGAGCCTGGTAATATATGATGGTGTGATAAGATGAAAAGATGAATGGCAGCTGAATGCTCGTCACTTTAACAAAGCTGAATGGCCCCCGCTGAGAGATGGGGGGTGCGGACAGAGGAGACAGGAAACAGGATGAGAATATAGTTAGTCATGGTTATACTTCCTTAGTTTCCTCTTGCAACTTCTTAGTTCACCCAAAAAATTAAGATTCTATGAGCATTACGCATCCATCATGTTCATTCCAAACCTTTCTTTTCCACAAAAATAAAAAGGAAATAGGTTGAAAGGATGTTCTGGCAATTCTTCATATGCTTCATAAGGATTGGATTATTGAGTCATTGAGTCAAACAGGACAACCGGACTGTTTAAAATATATGACTCAAAAGAACAAATTGTTTGTGAAATAAACTACTTTCCTCGTGAGCTCTTATGAACATACTAAGGAGAGCTTGTGAGAGCATGTAGCACATGACATTTTAAGTATTTTTTTTTTTTTAAGATGATTTTGTAGTACCATTCAAAATATTTGGGGATAATATTTTGTTTTTTTTTTATTTTTGTTTTATTCACACACTTGAGGATGCATTAAATGATCAAAAGTGACAGTAAATTCAGTTATAATTGTTACAAAAGGTTTCTTTTCCAAATGCTGTTCTTCTTTGGCAAACTTTCTATTTGCTTAAAGAATCCTGAAAAAAAAAAGTATAATGGGTTTCTACATTCTGTTTTTTTTGTTTAGATTTCATAGATGCTGAAAAGAATCCTGAAAAGTTTGGTCACCATAATCAGCATATTAGAATCATGTGACCACTAGAGTAATGGCTGCTGAAAATTCAGCTTTGCCATCACAGAAATACATTCTATAGATTTAAAAATATTTAAATTATATTAAAATAGAAATAGTTTTATTAAATTGTAATAATATTTATTAATAATACTGTTTTTACTGTATTTTTAATTAAATACAGTCTTGGTGAGAATAAGAGACTTAATTTCATGGTAAAAAGCAACCAATAAATATTCAGAATTTCTCTGTGTCATGTTACACAGAAGAAAGTAAGCATTCAGGTTTGAAATGCTGTGAGGGTGAATAAATGATGAGAGAACTTTAATTACAGGGTGAACTATCCCTTTAAAGCACAATGAGATCAAAAATATATCATCACCGTACACCTGTGAACTCTTTTTAACTGACAGTATCTTTTTGGGATTATACGCTTTGTGATTCACAGCAAAAGCAAACTCACAACTTGTCAAAAAAGAATAGCAATTTGATTTCAGAAATAACCTGTGTCTATATGACTGTTGACTGCCATTAGGATACGCTGTCTTTTTTACTCTTTCTGTCTTGCTGTCACCGCACCCTGTTCTCCTCTGTTGCCTTCGGAGCGCTGTTTCCATTACGCCCTCATTGTGATGAGTAATTGGGGAGTCTGTGGTGCAGTCCTGCGTGAGCTCTTGATCTCTACTTAAAGAACTAATAAGCCTGTATTTCTGCAGCCCTGCAACCAAATAAGCACTGCATTCACACGGCTTATAGGAGGTTAGCTTGATTTATTCACCTGTGCGTTTGTATGTGTGCTTGCATGTGAGTTTTTGACAATGGCAAATAACTACAATGAGGAGAAATCAACCACAAGGGGTATCAAATGAGGTAAAAACAAAAGAAAAATATCTATCTATCTATCGCCTCTATCTATCTATCCGTCTATCTATCTATCTATCTAGCTACTATCTATCTATCTATCTATCTATATTCTATCTATCTATCTATCTATCTATCTATCTATCTATCTATCTATCTATCTATCTATCTATCTATCCAGCTGTCTGTCTCTCTGTCTATCCGTCCGTCCAGTTATTAAGAGCAGATAATATGGAATGTTCACACTCATTTTTACTAAAGTAATTTATCTCTGAAGTAATTAAAAAATTAGAGAACAAAAAAGGGATCAGATGTTTTTTTATAAAAAAAAAGCTGATTTTTTTATGTCTTTTTTCTGAACAACAAAATCAATTATGGTAGAAAGTAAATGTATAAGTTATTATGTTTTTTTTATGAAGAAAAATTTTTATTTTGGTTTAAAGTAAATGTATAAGTTACCTTTTAAAATAAAAGTAATCCATGGTTATCCATATGGTTCAACCAAAGAACATTATTCTTTAAGTATAATTTGTTCTATTAGGTATAAATGTACCTTTTTAATTTAAAGCTGTCACCTTTTTTGAAATATTTATGAATAATGCTTGAAGAATGAAATTTTTTTTTGCTGTAATCAATGTGCTAAATCATTCGTTTTTATTTTGTATTCACTTCCTCAGCTCAACCCTCTGGCAAGTCCGGACAGCATTTGCCGCGCAGCAAGCAGCGATGGTTCGATTTTTTTTCTTCAATATACCGTTGGTCACACGGGTGTTTGGTAATGCTCTCTCCAGCCTGCAGGGGGGTTCACTGGGACAACCTGGTCACCAATGTAAACAAGGGCCAGTTACATATATCCACACACACAGCACATTTTAAACGGTTTTTTGTGCACATATGAAATGCACAAAAATTGTAAGCTGAAATCTGCCGCACATTAATCACTGGACATGTAAGTCCGAAAGAGACAAGTAAACATTCTTGTGAAATGGTCTGAACGTCATTTCCTTTATTAGTATAATGTAACCCAGATCCAGATCCAGTCTTCAGTACTGACCTTTGTGCCCCGTCTTTAGCCCGTTAGAGGGAGTCCGAGAGGGGCATTGTGTTTAGATTGGCAAGCAGTGTAGGAGTGCAGGGGATAAAATGCTGACCTTGTCATATTTACGGGGCCGGCTGCAGAATTGTTCCATCAGTATCCAGAGGCTTGAACGATGAGGCTTGTCAGACCAGGGCTCTATCTAATGAATCATCTTATCGCAGGTGCGCACCGCTCCCATATTAAAGGAAAGATTGTATAGCCAATGTGCCCTTTCACACTACAGACCGCATTATTTACCTTAACCCTTGTCTCATTGACACTTTCTCTTCTTGTAATACGACGGAAAGCATTGTTTGAGAAATCACATGCAGGTGTCCTCTTTATGTAGCCTCCCCGCTTATATGAAGTCTTATGGATGCTTTTAACAGTTCTGGCTGTAAATGTAATCAGAAATGTCTAATGGCATTTTATATGTTAAAGGAACCATATAATCCTGCACCATCATGACAGTAGAATAAATCGGCTTATCAACTTTTAAAAGGGAGGAGAAAATGGTCTCCATATTTTTTGTTGTTGACGTCATAGGCAATTTGTCAAAACCACCTCATCTATAATCTAGTAAAAACTGGCCACATAAGGCAGATGCATCTGTATATATACATTTATCACACACACACACACACACACACACACACACACACACACACACACACACACACACACACCATATGATAATAAACCATAACTACTGTTCAGTTTTTTGTCCTCAGATTTAAAAAATAAAATAAATTAAATACCTTTATTCAGCAAGGATGCATTAAATTGATCAAAAAAGGGGGATAAACTCATGGAACAATGATGAATGAACAGTTGATTTTCTATTTTAACATACTTTAAAAATATAATTTATTTCTGTGGTAGCAAAGCTAAATCTTCAAATCTTCATCAGCCATTATTGTAGTCTTCACTGTCACATGATCCTTCAGAAACCATTCTAATATGTTTATCAATCTTGGAAACAGTTGTGCTGCTTAATTTGTATTTTTTTTTCTTCGATGAATAAAAAGTTAAACACATAATTTATAATGAACATAATTTATTCAAAATCTTTTGAAAAAATGTAAATCTTTTTTTTTTCAATTTAACATAATTAAAGGGGTCATATGATGCGTTTTCATGTTTTCTTTTGTCTTTGGAGTGTTAAAAACTGTTTGTGCATACAGAAGATCAGTAAAGTCGCAAAGATTAAAGTTTTGATTTGCATAACACCGCCAAATGTATATGCAAAAAAAGAAGGCATAACTTTTATTCTCGCTGTAGTATTGTTGCCGTCGGCGCCATGTCGTGGAGACACTGTGTATTTTGTTGCAGAATCCAAATTACTTTGTTTGGCCTTCCAAAACAGGACACAACTAGAACATCTGTGCATCACAACAGTGGTTAAGTTTTATTTACAACACTGTTCCAGAACAGTACAACCCAAATATTTGAATGTGTGCAGCGCATTTTATGGAGGAAAGGTTCCTGGACCTGGTAAGGGGCGTAACATTTCCTCCAGAACAGTACAACCCAGATGTTTGATTGTGTGAAGAGCGTTCTTTTCAGAATGATGAGCTTTGTAAAAATCAGGGTCTAAAAATCTAAATTTAAATTGATACAAATATCTTAATGATATAAAAGATGTGTAAATATAAAAAAAATTTTTTAGCTGTTAATACGTAGCAATTTTCTGTTAAATTTTGTTTTATTAAATTATATTTGTGATTTTATGGTTTTTTTCAATTTTTTATGTTGTGTTAATTTTATGTTTTTATTTTTTGCATAATTATAAATATTATGTTGTGTTACATCCAAATTGTACTTTTTAGCATCAATCAAAACATCCATGTGTACGGTAGATGTTACCTAACGAACTGGTATGGCCTTGTCTGTACTAAAGGTGCCTGCAGGGCTTGGCTGGACATATAGGCATGGCAATGCCGTTGATGGGATGCGCTGTGTGTTTGTAGTGTCGTGGCGGCTGACATTGGCTGACATAATCAGGTCACTGAGACGGTCAAGCCCAGGGCTACAGGCTCTGCTCTCCCCCTTATTACTGACGCACATTATTCAGGTTTGAGCCTGCTAAACACCCACCGCCCTTTTGAGCCTCGTCCCCCACCCTTCTTTTGCTTTTAACATTAAAATGATACTAATACAGGCCCCAGACGTGGCCAGGGGAGCAGCAGATGCTGCCACCGACCCCAAAAAAAGTGAAAGTTTTGGAGTAAAGGGATGAGGCAATGTGTTACTTTAGATTGAAGCACTCTTTGTTTGGTTAGGGTGTATTTTAGCTCTTAGGCATTAATGTTGGCCAGATATTAGATTACCAAAATAACACAAATGTGGCCGTGTTGCTTAAAGCGCAGTCTAAAAGTAGCAGAGTTTTCCTTCAGGTGCCAAACAGCTAAATATTGTCTCATTTGGGATGAGAGATTGTTATGGTGTCTAAGAAAAAGGATAAACATTGTTTTTGTGGAGGTTTGAGTGTTAAATGACACTTGAAGAAGGAAATAAATAGTGAATATTGCAGTAGGCCTGCTGTGATTATTAATCGTCTGATCGCATCTGATCATTATTTGATCTAACTGCAATAAATGTGCTGTTTAAATTTCTGTCACGATTTGTCATTCAAATAAGGGAAATGTGAGCATGTAAACAAGTAATCAGGGAATCAAGGATTAACATGCGTAATGGTTAGAGTTTCACACATGGTAATTGACGTAGTCACAGGATGAGAAGATGAGTCACTTCATTTATTTCTGTGGAAAATATATCAAAAATACTGTAAATTACACAAAGACAATAGAACAATTTACTTTATGTTTTTTGTGGGATTGTGGGTTTTTGTTTTTATAAGACTACATATTATTTTATTTTATTAGATTAGATTAGATTAGATTAGATTAGATTATATTCGATTCGATTCGATTATGTTAGGTTAGATTGTTTAGGTGTAAGTTTGACAGTTGTTAACGTTAAACATGATCAAAACACACAATTAAAGCATTAATTGCAAATATTTGTTTGACAATTTATCGTCAGCACAGAATTTATGATCGTGATAGGCCTACATCTGAGAATTAACACATATTCAAGTAAACACGGTTATTACTTGGATATGACTTAGTCTGATATGTTTAACTGTATAGTTTATCATTTGACAAATAAATATGTTTACAAATGTCTTGTTATAGAGAAAAAAAAGGTTAACATTGCTCACTGCAAAACCGAAAAATGTAAGGACTTAAGCATGATTTAGGGGAACCTTGAAAACATTTCCGTTTTTAGCCTATTGTATTTTCACAGATGTGATGGGGTCTGAAGAGAGCAAACTTTACAGCAGTATTTGCTAAACGGTCCACTGCCATCCACTCTCAAATCTAGTCATTCATCTTTTAGATGGAAAAAAAAAAAACTTTTTTGCTTAGGATCAAATGAGTGGGAAGATCAAAGTTTTTTTCACCATAGTGACCTTAGCAGTCTCTTCTGGGCTTGAATGATAGCAGGGGCAAAATTTCCAGCTCTTTTAACACTGTTTGGCTTTAAACATCTCCCTCCTCTGAATTTTCACCTTGGTTTCAAACCATCTCCATCATTCCAAATTTACCTCGACCAAGACTCCATTGGGAAATAGCGAAAGAAAGAAAGAAAGAAAGAAAGAAAGAAAGAAAGAAAGAAAAATAAATCAAAATAAACAAATAATGTTAATTTAAAATGTTTAAATGTTTTACAGTTATAATAATATTTAATTCATTTATTAATTTAATACTAATTACAGTAACAGCTTGTACTTAATGTGTAATATTCTGTTCTTTAAACGTTACAATTGTTTTATAATTGGATTAATTATATAAACATGCAATATGAATAACATGGACACATAATATAATGCGTTATTGATTTAGCATAAACTGTCTTGCCAGTAAAGTCCACAATTCATGTTAATATTTATTATTATTATTATTATTATTATTATTATTATTATTATTATTATTATTATCTTATATAAAGGAAATCATTTATTATTATTTAACCTAATTTTGCTAAGCAATTGATAACTTTAGAATCAGAAAATGCAGTGTTTGATCGTTTTTGATCTGTGTTTCTTTCACAGCAATTGATGTTAGAAGTTTGGAATTCTCTATCAATATGTCTCCCCATCCTATTCCCTTCCAAACAGCGGGCAGTAGGGCAGAAAATGGGCAGGGATATTGCCTTGCGGCCATGGCTAACGCTGAAGATTGGCCTGGCTGCAGGAAGAGATGACATTCCGAGGGAATCACTGCCAGTAATCCTAATGAGTTCTGCTCAAAGAGGAGAAACAGAGAGAGAGACAGACAGAGAGAGAGAGAGAGAGAGAGAGAGAAAAGGAAGGGGGGTGATTGATGGCCATAGTGTTAGTGTTAAAATATTATGTGTTGTAGAAGAAAAGAAGGTATTATTTTGTATTATAAAAACAAGAAAAAACTGTTATTGACAGATATATAACACAGTATATGGACCCTTTAGAATTTATTTTAACCCCCATCAACCTAAAAATGTAAAGGGTTAGTTCACCCAAAAATGATGACAGATTTGTCATTCCAAATCTGTATGACTTACCTTCTTGGGTGGAACAAAAAAGAAGAAATTTTGAAGAATGACTGACCAATATATAAAACAGCATTGGATTCAACTGACTTTCATTACATGGAGAAAAATTTAAATGATCAAAATTAGAATCAAATTACTTTCCACAAAAGAAAGAAATGCATACAGGTTTGGAACGACAGGAGGGATGACTGAATTTTCATTTTTGGATGAACTATACCTTAAAGTTTAGTTTCTTCCCTGAAATCAATGTTAATACTAATTTAGCTTTCATATAAAGTAGATTTGAAATGTTCAGTGTTAATCAGAAAGTTGATATAGTTAGCCTTGACATTTCATTATTAAAATGATCTGTAGAGATCAAGGAGCCGATAAATTAAAATATTCAACGAGACACACATACATAGCACTTAATAAAACAATAAACAGCAATTTGCATAATTTAGTTTTGCCACGCTAGCTGGAACCTACAGTAATAGTACACAAAGTACATGCCTACAGAATAATTGATTAAACTAGTGAAAGAAATAAATTGAATCTCATATAGAAATGGCAGAAATGATTGACTGTGTTTTTTACAGGGCAGAATGCTGTTTTTGATTGAGGTTAATGCAGCTGCGAGTGTAAAAACAAAGTCTTGTATGCCACAGTAAGCTGAGAGCGCTGTGAACGGCGAGCAGCCTGGGACAGTATGTAGCTGTCAGCTTGTGTGCTGTATTATTGCTCGTGTTAGAGCAGCCACTTAGTCCAATGAGAGTGAATAATTGAGCGGAACAAGCCCTGAGACAAGACAGCATGCAAATGCCATGTCGGGGGACACGAGCGCCACACCGCACAATAAAATATGTTAAGTGGCAGGAGAGAGAGCCGCAGAGGATTGAGAGGGAGCGATAAAGAGCGACGGAGGGAGGGAGGGAGAGAGAGATAAATTATCTGTTGCTTAATGCGAAGCAACGCAACCAAATGAGCCGTGGTGAGGGTGAATTACACATAGTCTGCCCTCCTTTTTTCCACCGCTCCATCGTCATTATGTCAAAGAGAGGAGGGAACAGGCGGAGGAGAGGAACGGTCAGAGATTATACAGATGTAGAGCTTGTTAGCGCAGCTGGGGGTCTGCTGGCAGGCGAGGGTAAATTATACGCAATAGATCAATGGTGCTTTTTCAGTCTAGGGGTTTATCAGTGGTATAACACTTAGACACACACACACACACACACACACACACACACACACACACTCACTAGAGGGAAAAGTGCTTTTTAACACTTTCCGTTCCTCCTGGTTTTATTTTTTGGGGTTTTGCACTTTTGTTTCTTGACAAAGTATGTGCTAGACTCGAACTTGCAACTCTAGCATGAGCACCACAGCTCAATTTGTCTGCAGATTTGTACAGCCTATGTGCATACCACTAGGTCAAGGGTCTTAAACCTTTCTCTGGCCTTTTCTTAGTGGCATAAAATGTTAAAGTTCTGTGTTTTAAAGAATATAATATCATATTAATGTATTTACATACTTTAGTTCATTGCCGTGCAGATTATTTTATATTTAAATTTGACTTAATTTTAATGTGGGAGAGACAATGAAACTAGCATTTACCATCTTAAGTTTAGACTAACTTGAACTTAATATTGTTTTATTTAATTAAACATAATAAACATAATAATGTGTTTAAGGTCAAACAATTATTGACAGACCTCCTGCAGTACAATAGACTACCTCTATGAAGATGCTAGGTTAAGGAGCCAACTTTATGATTAACATAAGACAACATTAACAACCTATTTTACTGCTATAATGTGACATATTTTCAAATTATTATTTTTTTTTTTTTAAAGAAATATTGAATTAATTGATTTGCCAAAACTGAGTATTAAATGGTTTGCATAAAATCAGCCATATAGCACTTATTTCCTAGTACATGATCACACAGACAGACAAGCATTTAGACCTTGGAAGAATCTGAGTTTATGAATCTTTCATAAGAATACCAGGAACATGTACATTTGTTTTATTCAGCAAGGATGCATTAAATCTCTCAAAAGTGTTTTTACCTTGTTACAAAAATATTTTAATACATTTCAATTAAATGCTGTTCACTTGAACTATCTATTCATCTAAGAATCCTGAAAAAAAAGCGTATCAGTTTTCTCAAAAAAAAAAGAAAAAAAAATCAACATATTACAATGATTTCTGAAAGATCATGTGACACTGAATAAAATTAATCTTTGCCATCACAGGAACAAATTACATTTTAAAATGTTTTTAAAATAGAAAATTATTTTAAATTGTAATAATATTTCACAATATTACTGATTTTACTGTATTTTGTGACTAAATAAATGTAGCCTTGGTAAGTGTAAGAGATTTATTCCAAAATCTTTCTGACCACAAACTTTTAAACAAGTAGTATAAATAGTGTCATTTTTGATGCCATAAAATATGTATTTATGAGTTAAAATTAAAAATAAAGAAAAAAAAGTGAAAAAAAAAAATATATATATATAAAATAAAAAATCTTTTTATTCCTACTATTGAGTGACTAAAGCATTTTGATCTCCTGCATTTATGCATTGCATGGTGCTTGTGAATGTAGTTGTGGTGCTCTGGATGTAAGAGGGCTGAAGTCTTGCAATTCCATTGACATAAACTCTTGTTGTGTGTCGGGAAGAGGCATGGGTCCTTTTCTCCAACGCAGTTGTTCTACATGACTCATTGAAGCCGTGGCCTTGAGAGGTAAAACACTGCAGCCACAAAGGGTTACGGCCTTTGATCTGTGACAACTGGAGAAAGGGGGTATGAACCAGAGAAAAGGACTGTGGGAGGAGGTCTGTGTGCCTGGTCCCTTACTAGGAATTAGAATTATAATAGTGTGTGTGTGTGTGTGTGTGTGTGTGTGTGTGTGTGTGTGTGTGTGTGTGTGTGTGTGTGTGTTTTATTGGGGGATGAGTGGTTAAGAGGCTACGCTATTAACTCGGCCCTTCTCTGCATTTTACACTCACACATACGCAGATTTTTCCTCTGGTCTTATGATAGATAATACAGTCAGTGGTGTGCACCAGCACACATAAAGGTACTTGGAGTCTGACCTTTAGAGAGGAGCAGAGAGCACATTTTGTGTAGGGGGCTTTCATGTGCCCATACTTGTGTCTTTGTGTAGACTGTGTCTAGCTGAATAACACTGTACCATACAGAGCCAATAATAAAAAAAAGTATTTTTGCATAAACATAAATCAACATGCATGCATGAGGAGATATATGTGTGTGTAAAAAATGTTGTGTATATACATTTTAATATATGAACTAACATTGAAAAGTTTTTTTTTTTTTTTTTTTTTTTAAGAAAAGATACTGTACTGAAACGATGCATTAAATTGATTAAAAGTAATAGTGTTGACATTTATAATGTTACAGAAGATTTCTGATTTCAGAAGATTTAATGATTTCTGTTCAAAGAATGAAAAAAAAAATCACAATTTTATCAATGTAAATATTAAGCAAATTAATATATATTAGGCATGTTTCTTGAGCACCAAGTCTGCATACTATATTTCTGAAGGATTTGTAACACTGGAGATTGGCAAAATGTCTGCTGAATATTCAGCTTTGTCATCACGGGAATAAACTACATTTTAAAATACATTAAAGCAGTTATTTTAAATTATAATAATATTTCACAATATTACTGTTTTACTGTATTTTTGATCACCTAAATGCAGCCTTGGTGAGCATAAGAGACAAAAACATAAAAAATAAATAAATAAATAAATAAATAAAAAAAGCAGAGTAGATTCTATATGTTGATTATTCTGAGAATAATTCAACCTGAATTTTATTTCTCTTTCCCTTCCGTCTTTATAGATCATTGGTACGATCCCTCTGATGCCAAACTCTGTAGGACCTTCCAGCCAATCAGGGGGCGGCACTCCCTCACTACAGGTCCAGCCAATCACACCACAGCTGCTGACCAATGCACAGGGTCAGATTATAGCCACTGTGATTGGCAACCAGATCCTGCCAGTTATCAACACCCAGGGAATCACACTGTCCCCCATTAAACCTGGACAGCAGGTATGCAATAAAATAATGACTGTATGGTGTGTTGATGTAAATTACATTATATATGAAGCTTATTAAAACGAGTACCTGAAAACCATATTATTGTAAATAAATTTTCAACTTAAGAGACATTTTAAGTGCTAAATATAACTTTGGTGTGTTGACATTCATTTTGTGAAAAATGCATGATATGTTCTAATAATCCCATAGTAACCTATAATATACAACTTAATAAAGCCAAAAATGTCAGATACTGTATGCCAACAGAACCCAATCATACAGCACTCGCATAGGAACACTGCATTTAAAGGCCTTGCACCTATAATAATGCATAACAATAATCAAACTTTAATATAAATCATCCTCAAATGTGACCCTGGACCACAAAACCAGTCTTAAGTCGCTGGGGTATATTTTTAGCAATATCCAAAAAACAATGTACTGTATGGGTTAAAATTATAGATTTTTCTTGTATGCCAAAAATCATTAGGATATTAAGTAAAGATCATGTTCCATGAAGATATTTTGTAAATTTCCTGCCGTAAATATATCAAAAATTAATTGTTGATTAGTAAAATGCTTTGCTAAGAATTCATTTGGACAAGTTTACAGGCGATTTTCTCAGTATTTAGATTTTTTTGCACCCTCAGATTCCAGAGATTCAAATAGTTGTATCTCGGCCAAATATTGTCCGATCCTAATAAACCATACATCAATGGGAAGCTTATTTATTCAGCGTTCAGATGATGTATAAATCTCAATTATGGAAAATTGACACTTAAGACTGGTTTTGTGGTCTAGGGTCACAAATAACAATGATCATACTCTTATATCAAATAATAATCAAAAAGGTAGGAAGAAAACATTTAAAGAGCCTAACAACAGTTCAAAACACAGCAGACTATACAGGCATGCATATTATTCCCTGTCCCACCCTATAATCTACAGCGGTCGGCTATAAAAGCATCTATAGGTCAGCCTCATTTCTGTTGGAGCAACTCCGTGTCATATTTACTGGAACCTTTGATCACGTACATAAATGCAGTAATGCATTTGAAATAATGTTTATGGATTTGTCTGCATTTCAATTGACTCCCAAACATTTTCATGCAGCGATAATTTATGGCTGTCAAACACGGTTGCGGCAGAGAGATCCACTGAAGCTCGGTAATTCTCAAAGACCTGTCGACAGTTCTGACAGTGTATGCAACACTACTGACATCTCTCAGCATCCAAAGCAAAACACACTCACGCACAAACACACAGAGGAGAATTAATAGTGCAAGAGAACAGCAGAGAGAAGCCAACCCACTTTTAGACAGATGAGACGCTTGCTTTCTTGAAGAGTGGAGATGTACCATCTAGAAGAGGCGCTCGATGGTGCATAAAACATGAAAATGTATGGTGCTGCAGTCATGCCACATTGCCCATAATAATGACTCATATTGTAGACACATAATTTTGATTTCTCTGCCATGTGTTTTCCTTTTTGTGTTAAGGTTTCGGAGCTGAATAGCCAAACACTGTTGTTTCTTTGGTGCACTTTAATGTATCTGACAGCCGTGTCCAATGAGAAATTATATGGGGAGTACTGTAAATGCAACCTCTAAAATCTCCACCCATCCACATTTTTCATCTCTAATAAACATGAATTTCTAATATAAGACTCAACAGTTTTGCCTTGTAAATAAACACATGACTCCAAATCTCGTCTTTTAAAATGGAAACAACCTCTTTATTTTATCATGATCAGATCAGTTTTCATGATCAGATTTCATATTCAAAATTGTGATGCTTCCTGACCAGTATGTTCATAAATGCTGAGTAACAAAAATATACAAATAAAGTAATTTTTCTACAGGTAAAGAAAGACAATTAAATAATCACAAGATGGAAACAATATGTGTGGTAACATGGTTTTAGTGTGAGAATGTCACTTCTTCTTTATGATGATAACGTTTTTTTTTTTTAAAAAAAAAAAAAACAAAAAATTTTTTTTTGGATCTAATTATTTGAGGAGAATAATTAATGTGAGTGCTTGTGTAAAATTATAAGTTTCATATTTATGTTTTTAAATCCTCTAAATGTTGACCCAATTCACTTTGATTGTACTGTAAGTGGCTCATCATAACCTCAATCACTCAATCACATATGGATGAGTCATAATGAATGAAAATGTATTGTAATCAATATTTTAACACAAATGTTGTTGATTGGGTTTAACTTGTGCTGAACCTTGAATATTACTTTAGTACAATTTCCTACATCACACATTTCTGTCAGAGTTTAATCCATTTATATTTGTTGTTGTTCACCTTGTGTGTATGAACCTTCTTAAGTGTGTGTAACAGCTCATGTGTGTGTTTTCACAGCTGTCACAGTCCGGTCAGACTTCACAGGCTCCTCCTGTGTCTCAGCCAAGTCTGCTCCGTATGCCCCACAGCCAGAGCCCCCTTCGCCAGGCCTCTTCCTCCTCCTCAACTTCATCATCCTCATCCTCGGCTCTCAGCGTCGGGCAGCTAGTCAGCAGTGAGTGTGCACACATCTCTACATGTTAGCTGATCCACTTTTATTACACATAAATGCTTTACACAAAGAAAATTGTAGATTTCTGTTTTATATATATATTTATTCTGTTTTTATCAAATTTTAGTTGATTCTGCCATCTAGCTGACCAAACTGTGGGCCTAATGAAAGGAAGGTTGTGTTTAGAACGGCTTTGGCCTCCAGAAGCACCACATATAAATCACTCCCTCCAGCCTGTCAGAGTCATGGCAGCCCTTTTAAAAACTGTTTTACTTAGATAAATTCTCATTTGTCATACCCAATTGGCCTAAAACCATCTGCAGTAGAGTTTTAAATTCCATTGATCAACTTGCTGTGGATATAACCGATGGACTGTTGTGTTTTCTTTTTTTTTGTTTTGTTCAAAACATACACAATACCTTTAGCATTCTGTATTCATTCATTTCATTCAGTCTACTGCCGTGGCGCAGCTCTCCATGCCAGAATGTGTTTGTCGCGATGTCCTTGGCTAACGTTAATTCCCCAAAACATGTTTTGAATGGAGGGGGAAAAGTCTGACTGACCCTACAGCCACCATGTTCAGCTCAGATGGAAAAAATGGCATATGTTCAAGGACTGTGCACATTTTGGATATGACAAATCTTATTTGTATTTTATTCAATGAGGTTCATCATAATTACAATATCAAATCACACTGTTGGGCTTTGTTAAGACATGAAAAGATTGGGTCATGGTTGTCCTTTTGGTGTCAAATTCTTACATCTAGGAGTATAATTAAAAATGAATTCATTTTAACAGTTCAGCGATGAACACAATAATGTTGGATTTTCAATGTTACATAGGAGCAAGTTCAGCTTTCAACATCTGATTTGCATATGGGTAGTAAAAGGGTGCTGGTTCAATAGATATTGACTTTAAATAAGTCTGATGGATTATTTTAATAATTCATTCATAATGACGCCCATCAATTATTTAGTTGCCAAACTTTTCTTATGTAAGTAAGAAGTAAGACCACCTGGCAGTGATGCATACTGTAATACCAAATCACGTTTTATTAACCTTAAAATGCCGTCTTGAAACTACATACCCTGAAGTGCATTTCTAAAGCTGCTAAATTAATCAAATTGAAATTGAACCTCTGCATACCTCTGTATTTTATAGCAAAATGAGCAATAATATGGGATAAAATGAATATGCATTGCTTTCAGAAAGGCATTTTAGAATGCAATTCACAGAAACATTCATTTGATTCAAGTGCAATTCCTAGCTTGGCTAATAAGAACAGATTTAGAACAGATGTAGTGTTGATTTTATTGTCATTGACTTTCACACTTACATGATATATAAGCCTGTAAATCAGAAACCATGTCTTAAGAAAAATCAGTCAAGGGTTGGAAAATAAGACAGGAATAATAGATAAATGGAAGCTACTTTGAAGTCATTCTTGTCAGAGTCATATTATACTTAAATTCAGTTATGCAATTAGTCTTTGAAGACTCTTAAGATATTCCTGTTAGGGTATATTAGACCATGTAAGAAAATAACAAGATGTAGATAAGCCAAATAAAAAAACATAAATG
Source organism: Cyprinus carpio (assembly GCF_018340385.1). Classification (NCBI taxonomy): domain Eukaryota; kingdom Metazoa; phylum Chordata; class Actinopteri; order Cypriniformes; family Cyprinidae; genus Cyprinus; species Cyprinus carpio. The sequence continues at coordinate 10,458,677 of NC_056595.1, read as the reverse complement.
TAATATACTGAAATAAAAATCATTTCATAGAAATCATCCTTTGTTCAAGTATCTGCTTGAAATAGCTAGAAGGTCTTCAAAGTCAATATTATTTTGATTATTATTTCAATATAGATAAGCGTGTGTATATATATATATATATATATATATATATATATATATATATATATAAACAAGCAAAAGCAGAGTAACATTGCATTGTTTGAAGGTTAAGAATTTGTGAAAGGAGAGTTGCAGCTTTGATCTTTTCTCTTCTGTTTTGTAGACCCTCAGACTGCCCCCAGTGAGGTGGATGGTGTGAACCTGGAGGAGATTCGAGAATTTGCCAAAGCATTTAAAATTCGCCGGCTGTCTCTGGGTCTGACTCAAACTCAGGTGGGCCAGGCTCTCAGTGCAACTGAAGGCCCTGCCTACAGCCAGTCTGCCATCTGCAGGTATGGAGGTCTAACAGCTAATATTACTGACAATTAAAAAAAAAAAAAAAAAAAAAAAAAAAAAAGATTTTAATATATTTTATTATATTATATTATATTATAAATAGGAAAAAAAAATTGTTATTGTGCAAACTATAGTATAAGCAATACATAATCAGGTGATCATAATCTACAGATAGGTAGATAGATAGTAGTCTACTTTGCGCATTAGTGTCACCCAGGTTTACATCCTATTTATATTTAACCACAAATAACTAAGATGTTAAACAGAGTTGTTAAACATTCATAACTGATGTGCAATTATGTCAGACACATCTATTTAATTCCAGTCTATGCTTGTCTCCACTCATCTTTGCACTGCCTATATGATAAGATCCAGTTTCTAATGTAAAATACATCAGCTGTGGTATTACAAGAAGCACTTAAACCACTTAATAATTTCTAAAGTCCATTGCCATGTATTCACATGACATTTAGCTGAAAGTAACTTGACAGGGCTTGACATTTAATAAAACGTGGTTTTCCACAGTGCAACAGTGACACGGATTTGGTCATAAACTGAAACTGATGTCCTACATTTTGTTGCATTAGTAAATCAAAGGGTGGTTTTAATGTGTGATTAAGTTTAATGGATTTGCTGTTTTATATTACTCTATGCTCTTGTGGTTTTTGATATTGGAAATGAATAATGTTATGTTAAAAAAAAAAAAAAAAAAGTATGGTGACTGTCAACATCAAGAAAAAAGAGAGGCTTGTTTGGAACCAAATAATGATTTGCATTTCCTGATAAACTAATCTCCCATTAATAAAATCAGGGTTTTCATGTGTTTCTTGTTGAGCTTGATGAATGCAGTTAATAAATTTTTAATAAACTGATAATGTGTAAATATTACATTTTTGGTACTTAGTTAACAAATTAATATATGTTTTACTACTATTATTTGGCTATGCAGTATTATATCTAACATTCATAATAGTTCTTTCAACAAAAACATGGGATTTGTGCCTGTAGTACTCTACAAAAGTAAAATATGACCTATTTAAGTAAAGTGCAAAATATGTGCAATAAATAGTGCAATATAAACAATACTCTAAATAATAAAAAACACAGCATGCATTAATTACCACTTGATATAAATTACTCAAACCTTATTTGAATGAACTCTGACCTTGCCACACAACATCACTGTGTGACACATTAAGGTTTACCGTTCAGAGTTTCCTGTTTCCTTTTGATTTTAATGCAGCAGGATTGTAAAAGGCTTATGGTTCTTCTGATGAGACACTTGTGTTTATCTAACATGCTGCCGTCACAAGCTTTTTAAAATTTAATCATATCAGCAACATACGACCGATAAAACTTGAAATTGCTCGGTGCAGGGAGAGTGAGGGAATTCCTAATGAAGCTTCAAACTAGTGCAAAAAGTCTTAAAAATCCTGCATGAAATATTTATCTTCATACATTATTTAGATATGTATAGCATACATTAAAAGCCATTAGTTTCCCAAATAAACAGGTGATGTGATGTTTTTTTCTCTATATGCATCCTTTCATCTTGTCAGAAAGCAAGTGGGATTTTTTTCCCTTATTTGTTCATTTGTATGACATTGGACATGACATTGTGCAGAGTGTTTTTGGCTTTAAAGGCAGACTTCACATGCTTTAGTTTAGTTAACATCAGCAGAGACAAGAGGAGAAAGAGGTGAACGCATTTTTGCTTGTGAGTGTGTGAGCTCTTGGGGCTCTTGTAGTCTTTGCTCAGTCAAACTCGGCCTGACAGATGTCTCTATCTTGTCCGATCTCATAGTTCACAGTGGAAAAAAGCTTTATTGGTTTGTCTGAATAATCACAAAGGTGCATCGTCAAACTGATCCAAGACAGGGGTCATTATTAAAGCCAGGGGGTTATTGTTGATTTATGAATGATGTGGATGATTTGTGATTGATGCAAAGAAATCATAAAATACATTTGTTTAAATCTGTTAAATACACCATACACAGTGCGTCAAATTAAATTTTCCTTCTTTTACACGGTGCCGTTCACAGCCATTCCTGGCACAAGCCCTCTTTTGCATGCACTGTTGCACACGGATGCTCATAAGATGTCATATCATCACATAATTGCGAGATGGGAATCGCTTTTCCACTTTTAAGCCGTGTGGATTTACAACATTAATCCACACCAAAACACTGGATTCACATCAATGATTCATGTCTCAGGCTGCAAAGCTGCCATCTATAATTTGCATGACAAATTGGGCAGAAGAGCTGCTTAACATGACTGTATATATATTTAATCACACCTACTTCTCCCACTGCAGTTTGCTCGCTTCATTTATATCTCAAGGCTGCCGTCTTTATTCACCTAATAAATAAATAAATAAAAAATAAAAAATCTATCTATATAATTATCTATATAATTTTAATCAACAAGAATCCATTAATCTATCAATAATCAGTAGTATCAGTAAAGACATACAAAATATATATATTCCATATGAACATATTAAGCAGCACAATTGTTTTCATTATCAAAAATATTAAAATGATTTCTAAAGGATCATGTGACATTGAAGACTGGAGTAATGGATGCTGAAAATTCACCTTTGCCATCACAAGGATAAATAAAAATTTAATATACAGGTGCATCTCAATAAATTAGAATATTGTGGGAAAGTTCATTTATTTCAGTAATTCAACTCAAATTGTGAAACTTGTGTATTAAATAAATTCAATGCACACAGACTGAAGTAGTTTAAGTCTTTGGTTCTTTTAATTGTGATGATTTTGGCTCACATTTGACAAAAACCCACCAATCTCAACAAATTAGAATACTTCATAAGACCAATAAAAAATAAAAATAATAAAAAAAACATTTTTAGTGAATTGTTGGCCTTCTGGAAAGTATGTTGATTTACTGTACATGTACTCAATACTTGGTAGGGGCTCCTTTTGCTTTAATCACTGCCTCAATTCAGCGTGGCATGGAGGTGATCGGTTTGTGCCACTGCTGAGGTGGTATGGAAGCCCAGGTTTCTTTGGCAGTGGCCTTCAGCTCATCTGCATTTTTTCCTCTTGACAATACCCCATAGATTCTCTATGGGGTTCAGATCTGGTGAGTTTGCCAGTCAAGCACACCAACGCCATGGTCATTTAACCAACTTTTGGTGCTTTTGGCAGTGTGGGCAGGTGCCAAATCCTGCTGGAAAATGAAAGCAGCATCTACAAAAAGCTGGTCAGCAGAAGGAAGCTTGAAGTTCTCCAAAATTTAATGGTAAACGGGTGCAGTGACTTTGGTTTTCAAAAAACACAATGGACCAACACCAGCAGATGACATTGCACCCCATAGCATCACAGACTGTGGAAACTTAACACTGGACTTCAAGCAACTTGGGCTATGAGCTTCTCCACCCTTCCTCCAAACTCTAGGACCTTGGTTTCCAAATGAAATGCAAAACTTGCCCTCATCTGAAAATAGGACTTTGGACCACTGGGCAACAGTCCAGTTCTTCTTCTCCTTAGCCAAGGAAAGACGCCTCTGATGTTGTCTGTGGTTCAGGAGTGGCTTAACAAGAGGAGTAGGACAACTGTAGCCAAATTCATTGACACATCTGTGTGTGGTGGCTCTTGATGCCTTGACCCCAGCCTCAGTCCATTCCTTATGAAGTTCACTCAAATTCTTGAACTGATTTTGCTTGACAATCCTCATAAGGCTGTGGTTTTCTCTGTTGGTTTTGCATCTTTTTCTTCCACACTTTTTCCTTCCACTCAACTTTCTGTTAACATGCTTGGATTCAGCACTCTGTGAACAGCCAGCTCCTTTGGCAATGAATGTTTGTGGCTTACCCTCCCTGTGAAGGGTGTCAATGATTGTCTTCTGGATAACTGTCAGATCAGCAGTCTTCCCCATGATTGTGTAGCCTAGTGAACCGAACTGCAACCATTTTGAAAGCTCAGGAAACCTCTGTAGGTGTTTTGAGTTGATTAGCTGATTGTTCTTTTAAATTATTAGTAATATTTCACAATAATAATGTAAATGTACTGTCAGAAAAATACATTGAACAGGGTTTAAATGAATCCAGACAAAATTTTATTGGAGCAGAGGGCAGGATTGGAAGAAAACCGGTGAGTAGAATGACACAAAATAAATGAGCAGTGGCAACATGATGAAGAAAGCAGACCTTATATGTTAACAGGAGGCGAAGGGGATGGAGAAGCACACACCCCAGCGACTGGACCAGTGGGTCGGTATAGCAGGTAAATATCTTCGGGAACAGATGAGGACAACCAGAAAACTTCTAGGGAATACATGGAGACCATGTAAGTGAGTTTTTCCTTGTTTAAAGTCAAGTGTGTGCTAAAGTAATGCACTGATGAGGGAGTAATCGCTGATAGGTCACACCGCCCGCTGAAGATGTTGATGAGCCTCGTCCCATCCCCTTTTGTTCTCCAAGGGTTCCGAGGGCTCGCCTGACCAGGGGAATAATGGTGGCTGAAAGACGAGCATGCACTAGAACAGGGTGAGACCCATTGATGGTTGTGGCTGGGAATTTTGGTTATACTCCCCCCAAGCAAGGAATCATTTCCAGGAGCCCTGGTGGCTCTGGCAGAAGGTCCTAAGGAAGCGGCTGATCTCCTGCACATTCCTCTCCACCTGCCCATTGGATTATGAATGGTACCCGGATGTTAAGATAACATTCACACCTAGGAGTGAAAAGAAAGCTTTCCACACACGTGAAATAATCTATGGACCACTGTCAGAAACAATATCCTCATGAATTCCAAAATTTCAAAACATCTGGTTAAACAGGACATCTGCAGTCTCCATGGCTGTGGGGAATCCCTTCAGAGGAATCAGCTTGCATGCTTTGGAGAATCTGTCACCGATAACCAGGATGACAGGTTAGGTTGGTGATGAAATCCACCCCTAGGTGTGACCATGGGAATCTAGGGGTGGGCAGAGGAAGAAGTTTGCCAGATGGTAGAAGGTGTGGAACTTTGGAGATTGCACATTGTTGACTTCCTTGGATGAAACACTTGATGTCATTAGCCATGTCAGACCACCAGTAACAATGTTATAGGAGGGTTTGGTCGGTCCCCAGGTGGCCAGTACCCATGGATGAATGAGCCAACTCAATGAGAGGAATACAGTGAATTCTGGTAATGTAGCTGCAATCTGGAGGGGACCCTCACAGAGCAGGTTCACTGTTGGAGGTCTCAGACATTTGTTCATGGATGATAATACAATTGTGGTTTGGATGGGGTTTGGAGGGAGGGTCTGGTTCGAGTTCTTTGTTGATGTCAGAGGGGGCATGAAGTCGGGATAATGCATCAGCTCGGGTGTTTCAGCAGCCAGGTTGATAGGAGATGCTGCATTGAAAACTGGTAAAGAACAACGCCATTCTGGCTTGTCTGGGGTTTTGTCCCTTTGCTTAAATACTGTAGATTATTATGATCAGTGAGGATATCGAAAGGGTGACGATCTCCCTCTAACCAGTGCCTCCACTCTTCCAGGGCGAGCTTAATGGCCAAAAGCTCATGATTCCCAATGTCATAATTTTGCTCCACCGAGTATAATTTCTTGGAAAAGAAGGCACATGGAAGGAGCTTTGTTGACTTGTCCTGCTGCTGTGACAAGACTGCACCCACTTCAGTAGTAGAAGCATCTACTTCAACCACGAATGGCTTCTGGTGTTAATGGTTGTTTTGTAGTGGTGAGGTAGTGCGGTTATTTAGGTGTTTTGAGGTATTGAATGGTTTTTTCAGGTTTTGGGTTGCTTTGTAGGGTTTTGGGGTTGAGTTTTGAGACTTGGGTGATAGGTGATGTCAGGATACTGTAGTTTTGGATGAATCGGCCGTAAAAGTTCACAAATCCAAGGAATATCTGAAGTTCTCTCACCATGGTTGGAGTGGGCCAGGAGGTAACAGAAGATACTTTCCCCTTGTCCATTTTGAGCCAGTTCTTTCTTACTATGTAACCAAGGAAGAGGATGGTACTCAGATGAAAGCTGCAGTTCTCAGCTTTGAGGAACAGATAGTACTCATGGAGCCTCTGGAAGACCACCGAAACATGCCGGTGATGTTCAGCCAGGCTCCAGGAGTAGATAAGAATGTAATTTATGTACACGATTACAAATCTGTTCAGGAAGTCCTGGAGTAACTCATTCATGAAGTCCTGGAATACGGAGGGGGCGTTGACCAAGCCTTACAGCAAAACAAGGTACTCATAGTGCCCAAATAGAGTAATGTAGGCGGTCTTCCACTCGTCCCCCTCACATATCTTGATATAGTTGTAAACACTTCGGAGGTCCAACTTGGTGAAGATGGAGTCTCTGCAAAGTTGCTCCAAAGCAGATGGGACAAGGGGGAGTGGATAATGGAATTTAATGGTTATCTTGTTGAGTGCCCAACAGGGACGTGCACAGACATTTTAAGGGGCAGGGGCTCAGGTGGAAAAAAGGGTACTTCTCATATTTATGTATTTTTTTTTCTAAACAAATCTATATAAAGATATATTAGGGATATGCAATATTATATATATATCAATATTTTCTGGGATTTTATCGATAAGGATAATTAGTTGTTATTCTGCTTAGTGTGTTAGTGTGCTGATACCGTGGACTACCATGGACAGCTGACTGCTAAAGTTTTTAAAATTCTGCATATTCTGTGTGGTGATCAGTTCACAGCAGTGATAGAAGTGAATCTTTTCCAATAAGTTTGAATAGATTTTTACATTTAATGGGCATTTTTACCTTAGCCTTTTTTCTAAAAGTGTGCATCTTCTTTTCAGTCAAATTCTTAAATTGAATCAGTCAATTAGAATAATAAGTCATTTGGGCTGTTACCAAGCAAATGAAAACAGTATTGACAAATTTTATTTTTGCAATGCAGAGAAAACAAAGAAGCTGTGTTAGAAGGGGCATTTAGTTGCATTTACACACTGTTTAATGCAGGACATGAATGTATTTAACCTGCAGTTACAAATGCATTAATACTGTTTTGATATTTTTAACCATAAAACATTAAATACTGATATTTGAAATTATTTAAAAAAAAAAAAAATGAAAAGATACTTTAAATGTGAAAATAAAACTGCCAGTAGGCTGCAATAAGTCACTGTTATTAAGTGAGTCATTGCGATTGAACCAAATCATTTAAACAGTTGATTCATTCAGGAACAAAATGGTGTCATGTTGCTCAGAGATGCAAATTGGAATTATATTTGTTGGTGAAATAGAGCAAAAACAATCAATATTGTGTCTAAAACTTAAGTGTCTTAATATTAAATTATTGTTTATTGAACTGCTGTATAAAGTCAATATCACATTTCTAATCATGCTAATTTTTGGTGGAAAAAACGTCAGTTTTCACGTGATACTGATTAACTATATGAAATAATATAAATATATACATTTCTGCCACCATATCTTGAATTTTGTGATCATTATAAATGCTTTTAATAAACTGAATCATGCAGTGAAAGAACATGCACTGGTCTAACCTACTAGACTTCATATTGCCTTAGCCTTAACTTTATCTAACTTGGTAGCTCTCATGAGTCATGGATAGGATAATTTTTGGCTCTACCACTGCATGGTGCGGCACGGTACGGCTCGTTGCAGTTCACTTTTGGGGGGTTTTCTACTGGGTACAGTACCTGGTACCTGGTACTTTTTTAATACCACCTCGGTTGAGGTTCCAAGTGAACCATACCATTACCAAAACGTGACATGTAAACTCTGCTGATCAAGGATTGGCCAGAGAGAATTGTCACTACCTGCATCACTGAACTTGCAACACAATCACAAAAGAACCACTAGATTTAAATCAGCATAGCCAGCGAAGGATCGAACGTAACTGTTTTAACCGAGCGCACCTTTCTTAACAACCAAAAAGTTACGTTGTCTGTTGCGGAAGTACAGATGTTCCTCTCATTGATAACAGAGGAGCGGATCCAGGGAGAGCTTGATGGTACGACGTGGAATGAAAAAGTTTTTTTAGGAATCATGGCAGTAGAGGTGGCGCACTATAATGATATGTGAATAATCCCGCCCACTCTAAAGTGTTACTTAACTGCAGTGGAAACTCAAACCATTCCGTGACGTGCCGTACTGAGCCGTGCCGAGCCGTGTCGTACCACGCAGTGGAAAAGCGCCATTAGTCTGTTGTTCATCACTACTCACCTCCACACCAAGACAAACACAGCTGGAAAGGGCAGGCTTCAGCTGTGGCCTAATGGTTAGAGAGTTGGACTTGTAACCCAAAGGTAGCAAGTTCGATTCTTGGTGCTGGCAGGAGTTGTAGGTGGTGGGGGGTTAATGAACAGTGCTTTCTTCCACCCTCGATACCCATGGCTGAAGTGCCCTTGAGCAAGGCACTGAACCCCCAGTTGCTCCCCGGGCGCTGGATATAGCTGCCCACTGCTCCGGTTGTGTGTTCACAGTGTTTTCACTTCTCACTGCTGTGTGTGTGCACTTGGATGGGTTAAATGCAGAGCACCAATTCCGAGTATGGGTTACCATGTTTGGCAAATGTCACGACTTTCACTTTTTTCTGTTTGGGTATGGATAGTGGATGGACACGTCCATGAGGTAATGGCACACCCGGTTCCATTTCGATGGCACAGTCCCATGGTCAGTAAGGTGGTAGCTTGGAGGTTAATTTTGGGCAAACGACGGCGGCTTCTTTCGGTAAAACACAGCTGAGTATTATTCACTAAAATGGGTTCTGGTTCTGGAGTGTCAGATTTCTCTGGCTGGAGATGTTGTAGGGAGGACTGCCAGGTTGGATCATTTTCTAAGTAGCTGTGCATGTGACAAGCAACATGAACAGACTGCTGGATAAACTTCTCGAGTCCTATGGTGCCATCTTAAGTGGCCAATTGCAAATGAAGCGCTGTATTTAGCCCCTGGGGATAAGTGGTGAGAAGAGCTTGTTAGTTCCATCCACTTGCAGCAACAAGAGTTCGGAACTTCTCCAACTGGACGACCAAAAATCTCTTTGAAATGAGAAACTAAATTTTGAAGAGATGCTGTAATAGGACCACCTTGATACAACATTGTCATTTCTAATGCCATTGAGCATTGTAGAAGAAAACCATTGCAGTCCTCCTCCAGACCAGAGTAAGGCGCTGGCTTGACCATGGCACTGGCTATGTAGACAGGCATAGGAGCGGGTGCAGTGGAAGTGCTGGTAGTGATAGGTGCTGCCCTGTGCCCACTTATTTTCCAGCTAAGAGTTTCAGTGTGTTCCCGGAATGGGTCGGGCCAATCTGGATCCGTATTTTGGTGTTGGTCTGGCCTTCTGTCAGGAAATATACACTGAACAGGGGTTAGATGAATCCAGACGAAACTTGGCAGGATCGGGAGAGAACAGGTGAGTAGAATGACAGAAAATGAACGAGCAGCGGCAAGATGATGAAGATAGCAGTCCTTATATGTTTACGGGAAGAGAAGGGGATGGAGAAGCACACACCTCAATAACTGGACCACTGGGTCGGTATAGCAGGTAAATATATTTGGGAACAGATGAGGAGAACCAGGAATCTTCACAGAAATGCGCAGAGACCAGGTAGGCAAGACTTTCATTGTTTAAGGCCATACTGAGGCTGAGATCTGTACTTAAGTAGTGCACTGATGAGGGAGTAATCGCTGACAGGTGCAGGAGGTTAGTACTCAGGTGGCAGGGCATGCTGGGTAATGGAAGTGAGAGAGCATGGCAGATCTGTGACATGTACTGTATTTTTTATTTCTTAATAAATGCAGCCTCGATGAGCATAAGATAATTTTTAAATTTTTATACCAATGTCACATGTATTATTGATCAATCATTGACCAATAACAAGTATCCCTGCACTTCCCTTCTTTTATTGCAAAAAAATTAATAAATAAATAAATAAATAAATAAAATAAAATTAATATTGTCACTGCTACAACCCAACACAGTTTTTGGTTTTTGTTGATTCTGTTTCCACCTGCTTTAGCATTATTATATGCCCTACTGTTTCTCTCCCACCAGCTGAAATATTTAACTTATTTCACGTATTGTTGCAGCAAACAGGGTCTAAAATTAAGAAATTGAATAAAACATGACTTAATAAATAAGTCGGCATATGCCTGGACTTCGGTATTGTTTCCTGCTCGGTTGGATTTAACAGGGTGCTGTCACTCATCTCCACACTGAAAAAACGTCTGTGCATTTGAGGACCTGGGAGAGCGAGCGCCTTTGCCCCTGCTTCAGGCGTCTTTTCAAATGCCAGTTAAGATTCCATCAAAGGCCTCCTCACAGGAGCCTGTCCAGGAGTTCAGGACCAAGAGAGACTATGTGTTGTTTCAGAGAGCAGTAGTTCACCTCTCTCCCCTCTCTCAGCTGGGCTTTACTCCATCTGCTTGACAGATGTCCAAGTGTTGGATAGGAGCACAGGTCAGGAAACTCACTGAAACATCTCTCCATTAAAGTCTATATGAGACACACTTTGGAAATCTCCCCGTTCAGTGGAGTCATTGGAGAAAAAAAAGCTCTTTTTATGGATCTTCTGTAGCTATACACTCTGGCAGATTATACAGGCTTTATATCAGATCGTTGCCACCCAGGGGGCTTTGCTTCAGACTTTACATTGAACATCAATTTCAATGTTTTTTTTTATTTTTTATTTTTTTATTACTATGGCTCAAATATATGTAAAATACATATATATATATATATATATATATATATATATATATATATATATATATATATATATATATATATATATATATCCACTCACAATTAAAAACAATTCCCATGTTTCAGTGAAAACCCAAATAAAAAGCCACATAGTGTACTAAACTGTTACCAGGAATATATTTCCTGGTAATGTAAAATTTAGCTGTAGTTTTTTGAGTGCTTAGTTTAAAGAAATGTAAATAGCTACCATGACAAATGTTCCATTTTTGTTTTTGAACAGAAAGCAAAGTTTCTACAGCATTAGCAAAGTAATACCTAAATATTAGTATGATTTACCTCCCTGGAGACCCCATAAACTTGCAGACATATTCAAAAGTGAAGGTGAAAATGTATTAGCATTAAACATTAAATGAGCATCAGGGTTGGTTGAGGAAGACGGAAAAGTTGGAGAAGTGTATTAAAATGTTCTTGCATTTGAGTGAATAATTTAAGCCATTTGTGAATTAATAATGCTCTAAATGTTTTATTGCATCCTTGTGTTATTTATTTGACAATATGTATTAAAATCACTTGCAGAAGAGAGAATTCCTAATCGAATGTGATGCCATCAATGGATTTGATTGTACAGAAGCACTAGACAAGACAAATGCCAGGCCAATAAATAAATGAATTCATTCTTTATGATATCAGTCAGGTGTTTGTTTGTTTTTGGACCTGCCTGTGGAAGAGTCCTCTTGGTTCAGCGCCTCATTGGTACAGAGAGCCAATAAAAGCAACACATGAATGAACATTATGTACTGGAGTGGACAAACTAGATCTTTGGGCTTAGATTAATTTGTTTCACAGCACACAACAGCTGAAGACATGGGGTAGAGGCCATGAAGCTCTCTGTCCCATTGGTGGCCTGGACCAAGAGACCCCTCTGGGCAACTAGGTTAGATAGGAAACCCCTCACCCGGTCTGGGCACTTGAGTAAGCTTGTTCTCTCTCAATTCTCCCCCAGACACACCATCCTGAGAAGCCACTTTTTCCTACCACAGGAAGCCCAAGAGAACACTATAGCTAGCAGTCTGACAGGCAAACTGAACCCTGGCCTTTTATATCCTGCCAGGTTTGAGAAGTTGGACATCACCCCAAAAAGCGCCCAGAAGATTAAGCCTGTGCTGGAGCGCTGGATGGCCGAGGCGGAAGCCCGCCATCGCTCCGGTATGCAGAACCTGACCGAGTTTATCGGCAGCGAGTCCTCCAAAAAGCGCAAACGCCGGACCTCTTTCACACCGCAGGCCCTGGAAATCCTCAACAGCCACTTTGAGAAGAATACTCACCCCTCCGGTCAGGAGATGACAGAAATCGCAGAGAAACTGAACTATGATCGCGAGGTGGTGCGCGTCTGGTTCTGCAATAAGAGGCAAGCTTTGAAAAACACTATAAAGAGGCTGAAACAGCCCGAGCTCGGACCGGTCGCACCAATGGACCCTCTGGTTGATAATTTGGAGGAACACCCTTAGCTTGACACGAACAGCATGTGGCGAACGCGCACCGATGGCGAAACTTCTGATGTTGTGGACTTAAAGACCTGGACGATTACTATCCAATGCACCATCGAAATGGATGAACTGTTGACAACGACAAAAAGAAATAGTGTCAGTGTTATCATCACAAAAGCAAAAACCAAACAAGTTCAGAAAAAAAGAGAGTTGTATGAGAATTATAGTACTGATTCATAAGAAGTTTGTGAGTAATTAAGAACAAGGATCATATTAAAATCAAGGAAGGTGAAGAAACTACTTACCAAAGTTTGTTGCATCTGATACCTGAGGTTTTTTTATTGTAAATGTTTTACATTTTTACATTTTTACTGGGGGGAAAAATGGTAAAACAAAACCAAAAAAGAAAAAAAAGATTTGTGTGATGCGGTAGATGGGTGTGACATTTGATCTTTGTCTTATTTTATCACTTGGGTTTTTATGTAAATATTTCTGGTAAACTGTCATCGAATTGAAATGACTGATTCCAAAAAAAAAAAAAAAAAATACTTTGAGAAGTTTATTTCGAAATTGTCACGTTTCTGCTGTCTGTAAGGCCATCATCAACTGTGTCATCTCACTCTGTTCATAAATATTAAGGCATGAAAGAGTGCATTTGGGAGGAATATTTTGCAAAGAGATTCTCGGTGAACATGCCACAGATATCCACATACATTGCAGCTGTGATTTAAAGCTATTTTATGGTGTTACCAAAGCCTCCTAGCCAAAGAACAAGGACATTGTGTCATACCTTGACCTATGGTGTTGCCAAAGCCTCCTAGCCAAAGAACAAGGACATTGTGTCATAAAAACAAAGGGTCACACACTCACTATATATATATATATATATATATATATATATATATATATATATATATATATATATATATATATATATATACACATACATAAATACAAAGATTTCAAGTTAATCAGATGAATTGTAAAGATTTCACTTTAGTTATGCAAGTTATCTTTTGTCTGTGTTCCATTTTTTGGTGCTTAGGGTTTTTTTTTTTTTTTTTTTATTTTTTTATTTTTTTGTACTTCTGTCAGTCAAAATTTCTCAGATAGAAATTACTGGAAAATGCTCATTTTGGACATATTTGATGGAAGCAAAGCATTTGACTGGATATACACCTTAATTTATATATAAAAAGAATCCATTGTCCAAATACTGCACCATCGTACAAACCTTCAGTCCATCTTACAGTTAGATTTACAGTAATCAGTACAGTAGTTGTTTTCTAGTCTCTTTTTTTTCTTTTCCTTTTTTGTATAATTCTTATTCTGTATAACAAGCATTCCAAATGAAATTAAAAGTAGTGGTCGACTGATATCTAGAAAGCAAGCTGACAGATTTAATGCTGATGTTAAAACAGCCTACAGTTCAATGATAATGTTCATGTTAAAAGTATTTTGCTGTGGACATGAATATTCACTTTATTCTAAAAGACAACTAAGACAGTAAAAAGTCTCAGTTTACAAATAAATTAAGTCTTTTTCTGCAACATTAATGTTTTGGAATTAGCTGTGTTGCATTTAAATACTTATCAACAGGCAAAATTAGCTAAAAACGACTTGTGTCTGATAGCAGTGACCGTCCTGTTGATATTCCTTCCTATGAAACAATCCTATGATTTTACTGTTTTGCATCATGAATTTGATATTTAATTCAGTCTGCATCTGTCTTATCGGCAATGAACAGAAATGGCAAGAACAAAGAAAATCTTTTGGGGCATTTATGCAAATGTAGTTCATCACAGTAGACATTTGCTATGATTATAAATACAGAAAAATTGTCTGGCTTCTGACAGCTATGTAACCAATGTCTTGACTCACATTCAAAGACCTGTCTAATTACTTTAACTCATATTGTATAAGATGACATTCCCCCAGCTCATTCATTTTTATGAATTCAGAAGCATGGTATTTGTGTGTGGTTGCAGAGACAGGATGTCTTAAGGTATACAAGGCTTATGAAATAAAGCTCTAACCAAAAATTAAAACCAAGAGACAAGAATCTAAGTTCTGCCATTGCTCATCTTTTCAATGCTGGACCAAAGCTCAATAGTTATATGCACATTGTACAGAGAAATGGCTAAATGTCACTGACAATCTTGAAATATGTAACTGATTGAAGAAAATTGATTAAATGGAGTATATCATTAAAATTACCTCAGCACTGTCCTGCTAAGTAGTGAGCAATGTCATAACATGGTACCTTTGTGCAAAGGTTCACGACAAAACATAAATGACTTGTGTATATGTTTGTAAGTAGTTTTATGACCATCATAGATTGATTCTCACATGCTTTTCTTTACGATGTGCTTTCCAGGGTCACGTCTTTAGAACAGACATTGTTACATGACTTTCTTCTATTTTATTGTTTAGTTTCTGCATTGTTTGTTTGTTTATCTCCTTTCGCTATGTAAGATACATTTTTGAGTTTAATTGCCAGGAATTGCCTCATATAAATGGGGTTCAACTCAGTTGTTTTTGAAAGATGATGGAAAACCTTTCCAGATTTATTGAAGAACACACAATGGTAAACATACACACATGAACACACACACACACACACACACACACACACACACACACACACACACACACACACACACACACACACACATTCGAGTTTGAAATGTTAGTACTCTCAAGACCTTGAAACCAAAGCTGTTTAACCTGCTAAGGATGCTTTAAATTTTATAGACTGAAAACTGTATGTATTATATAGAGCAATATCTGTTCAGTCAGTTAAGCTGCATTTTGTGTATTTCTTAACAGCTTCGAGTCTGTCACATTAATTTGGACCATAATAATTAATAATAAACAATTGTTTGACATGAAGCACAATGGCTGGATTTTTTTTATTTTTATTTTTCTAAAGAATGATTTACACAGAATGGGAAGAAACAAGCATGACTTAATTCACATTTAAAAAAAAAAAAAAACAGTTGATCTGCTGATCTTAAAGGGGTCATATGATGCGATTTCAATTTTTCCTTTCTCTTTGGAGTGTTACAAGCCGTTGGTGCATAAAGAAGATCTGTAAAGTTACAAAGACTAAAGTCGCAAATTCAAAGAGATATTCTTTATAAAAGTTAAGAGTCAACCACGCCTACCTAAAACAGCTTGTTCTAACATGCCCCCACATGTCTACATCACGATGTGGGAAGATTTGCATAACACCGCCCAAATGTTCATGCAAAGAAAGAAGGCGTAACTTTTTTCTCGCTGTTGCCGGTGCCATGTTGTGGAGACGCTGTGTTTCGTTGTAAAAGCAAAACTACTTTGTTTGGCCTTCCAAAAGAGGACAGAAATCAGTAGTTAAGTTGTATATACAACAGTGTTCAAGAACAGTTCAACCCAAATATTCAGATGTGTGCTGCGCATTTTATGGAGGATAAGGACTGTTTCCTGAACCAGTAGCCTAGGTCTGTGGCACAAAGGCTGTTTTTTATAAAGCTGGGAAGTTCCAACTTTGCAAGAACAGTCTGGCGCTTCTGACTCACAGCCTGTAAGTAATGTTATGTTTTTTATATTTAAATAATTTGCCAATGATGATTCAAACGCGAGTTTTGAGCAGTGTAGAGTTGGCTTGTTGTTTCTCCGATCACAAATACAGACATGGTTTTGTTTACTCAGCGCGATATGCAATGCAACACGTAAAAACACAGTATAAGTCATTATAATCAGTAATTATGTCCCCACTGAATGCAACAAATGCCTCATTTGTAATGGTTTTTACCGGTTTTGTTTTGTCCGGTGATATCCGAATTGTGAACGAATCATTCTATTTATCCGGAACCGATCGAACCAGTTCACCAAATCGAACTGAATCATTTGAAATGGTTCACATCTCCAGTACGCACTAATCCACAAATTACTTAAGTTATTCAGTTTGTAAACTAAAGGGAATTACAATAATCTAGTCTTGAAGTAATAAAAGCATGAATAACAATCTCCAAATCTTTAAAAGTAAGAAAGGGCTTTAACGTAGAGATCAGTCTCAGTTGTTAAAAACTGAGGGATGAATTTATTATTATACCCAGATTCCTAGTGCAGCGATAGTGAAGGCTATCATATCTTTCACGTTTGGTGGGCCAAATATTACTATCTCTGACTTCCGTTCATTAAGCTGAAGGAAATTATTTGAAAGCCAAATTATGACCTCATTTAAACAATCCAACAATTTATTCAAGGACTGCTCATTCTCAGCTTTTAATGATAGATACAACTGTGTATCATCTGCATACATATGATATGATATTTTGAAATGGTGACAGATGGATCCCAGGGGGCACATATACAATGAAAACAATATCGGACCCAAAATAGATCCTTGAGGAACACCATATTTTAAATGGAAAGATGCCACAGAAGATGAGGTATTAGCTAAATTAACAGAGAATGTTCTATCCTGAAGATATGAATGAAACCATTTTAAAGCTGTCCTGCGAAAGCCAACCTCACACTCCTGCTGTTCTATAATAATCGAATGATCCATGGTGTCGAATGCGACACTGAGATCCAACATAATTAAGACAACCACCATCCCAGAATCAGCTGGCATCAGCAAATCATTTACAACTTTCACCAAAACAGTCTCTGTACTGTGATTAGCCATAAAACTATGGAATTATATTTGCTTAAAAAAAAAATGAACGTAACTTTATAAAACTGGACGTAACTTTTTCAGAAACTATCAAATATATGCAATTACAAAAGAAGAAAACACAATGAAAATGAAAAAAGATGAACTCAGTCGCACAAATTTAACAGGTTCTTCAAATATGCTTCATTCTTTGTTGATGTTTTTCAAAGATTCGTTTTCGCTAATTGTGGATTCTGAATGCATTGCCACAGATTTCGCTTACGCTTCGCAGTTTTTCATTTGGTGTTTTGACACAAACCTCTCGTGGGGGCGGGCTTAACAATGATCTACTCTGATTGGATAGTGAGCTTTTGGTGGACAGGTGCTCTCTGACCTGGAAGTACAGACGTCACTCAGTGGCGCGCATATTGGAAAGCTCTCGCGGTGATTTGTATGCAATACGTCGTGCTTTGTATTACTAAATATGTAAATAATATTTGACCTTCAATCGTCTCAGTCTGTAAAGATGAGCTCTCAGGAGAGACATGGAGTGGCATCATCTTCCTCCTCCGCTTGTCCTTCAAGGCAGCTTGAAGTAAGCTTGTGTTACTGAAGTAACCAATAACATCGATACAAGTTTTATTCATTTTACAGTGTGCAGCAGTTAGTTGCGGGTTATTATTGTCATCCAGTAACACAAGCTTACTTTAAGCTGCCTTGAAGGACAAGAGCTCATCTTTACAGACTGAGACGATCGAAGGTCAAATATTATTTACATATTTAGTAATACAAAGCACGATGTATTGCATACAAATCACCGCGAGAGGCTTTTTTCTTTTTTTTTTTTTTATTTCTTTTATTTATGAAGGTATAAAAATAATTAAAATTATATAAATAAATAAAATAATATAAAACAAAAAAAAAACAATAAAGAATAAAATAGAACTAAAGAAATGAATACCCAAAGACAATTTAATTTGTGATGAATCATTCAAGAATAAACCTGTATCATGCACTAATTGACTCATTTTTATTTTAGTGTTACCAATTGTGATACCGTTTAATTGACTATTGTTTATATGTGTGCTAAGGAAATGTGTTGCAATTAGAAACAGGTAAGGGGAAACTGGACATCCTTGCCGAACTCCTCGTTTTAAAAATAATTAGGTGAAGTACCATTACTTAATTTGATAGAGCTGTTTCATTTTATGTAAAGCATTTGGACCATCCTGCAAAAAGCATTTCCAAAGCCAATTTTTCGTAGAGCCTGAAAATAAAAATTCATGTTCCAATGTGTCGAAAGCTTTGTAATAATCTAAAAAGAAAATGAAACCATCACTGTCTATTAAATATGAGTAATCTAACACATCTAGAACTAACCGTAAATTATTAGTAATGTGCCTTTTCTGCATAAATCCTGATTGTGTTTTCACCGCGAGAGCTTTCCTATATGCGCGCCACTGAGTGACGTCTGTTCTTCCAGGTCAGAGAGCACCTGTCCATCAAAAGCTCACTATCCAATCAGAGTAGATCACTGCTAAGGCCGCCCCCACGAGAGGTTTGTGTCAAAACACCAAACGAAAAACTGCAAAGCGTAAGCGAAATCTGTGGCAATGCATTTAGAATACACGATTAGCGAAAACGAATTTTTGAAAAACATCAACAAAAAATGAAGCATATTTGGAGTGCCTGTTAAATTTGTGTGACTGAGGTTTTTTTTTTTTTTTTTTCATTTTCATTTTGTTTTTCTTCTTTTGTAATGGCATATTTTTGATAGTTTCTGAAAAAGTTACGTTTTATAAAGTTACGATTCATTTTATTTAAGCAAATATAATTCCATATAAAACCAGATTGGAATTGATCGAAGACATCATTCTCTAATAAATAGGGTGTTATTTGGGAGAGAACTATCTTCTCTAAAACTTTAGATAAAAATGGTAACTTAGAAATAGGACAAAAGTTGTTAAGATCAGTAGAATCTAGGCCTGGTTTCTTAATTAGGGTTGAGATCACTGCTTGTTTAAAACAAGATGGGATGACACCATTAATTAAAGGAGTATTCACAATTGAAAGAATATCGGGGCCCATTATTTCAAACAGAGCTTTAAAAAATTGAGGGGAGATCGGATCCAAAACAGAAGATGACAATTTCATGTGGTTAACTGTTTCTGTTAGAACTGAAAGAGAAACAGAATAAAATTTTTCAAATGTACACGAAACTGGCATCGGAACACCGCAATGATAACAAGGGATGATATCTTCTCTGATCAGCTCAACCCTTCTTACAAAAAAAAATTAATTAATTAAAAAGTCTTCACGTGTATTTGGCATGGAAACTGCAGGAGGCACCACTACTGGATTTGACAGTGTTTATTGTGCTAAACAAAACTTTTGGGCAGTTCTGCTTATTAACTCTGAAAAAAAAAATGTTTTGGTTCTGGCAGCTTTAACTGCATGTTGATATTTACTATGGGTATCCTTTAACATTTCATAAAAGATCTCAAGTTTGTCTCTTTTCCATCTGCATTATACTAAGCAAGTGAATACTATTAATGATATTTAATATTATGCTGTGTTTACAACTTGTTGTAACTACTACAAAAACTAGACAACAACAATTGACATTCTATTTGGATCTGATCAAAATTATGTTTTTCTTTGTCAATAGTATTAATACCAACAATGTATCTGTAATTTGAGTAATCAACAGACAAAACTACAATACATCAAGTTACAGTAGTTATGCAAATGCCTTATTAATAAGCTTATCATTTATTTATTATGGACATTAGCTACATTGAATTGTATTGTGTGTATTCAAATAAGATTTCTCATCAATATTGAAATATATATATATATTTATATACTGTGTGTGTGTATATATATATATATATATATATATATATGTGTATGTGTGTGTGTGTATGTGTGTGTGTGTGTGTGTGTGTGTGTGTGTATACACACACCTGTATATTAATTTTGCATCAGTTTTTTTTGTGTGTGTTGCTCATGTGTAATTTTGAATGTCAAAGAATTTATATATATAATCTTTTAATTAATCAAAAAGGGTAAATGCAGTAATAACATGGTAATAATGTGATAACTAACTTTAAAAATTTTCACATTCACTCATTAACTTGCTGATTACATATGCTATGGTTTTAGTTGAAAAATATTAATTTATGACTGTTTTATAAAACCCAGATTCTTTATGCAAAAATTTATATTTTGAGTATATTATGAGGGTTAAGAGGAATAATTGATTCGGGTCAGCTGATTTTTTCAAGTCAATGGTCAACTTTCATAAGTTGAATAACTGGACAATCTCTCAGTTCTTCCATTAACAAAGATCAGCATTCAAGTTCATCCTGCCTAAGCTAGTATCCAATTGGATCATTGGCAGAAATCTTATTCCCCAATGCCACTAAAGTCATGCACATCTCTAGTGCAGGTTTTTCAACTTCAACGACAAAAGATTAAAAGCTATATGATGATGATGGTGAATAATAGCTGTGTAGTGATGGTAAAACTTTAAATTTCACATATTTCAAATGATGCCTCAGAAACTGTTGCCACATATAGAGTGGTGGAATCACAAGAGCGAACATTCATTCTGCAAAACAATCCCATTCAGACTTTAAAAGACACGTTGTCCAGCTATTTTAACCATGTTAAACTCACTTTATTTCCCACTGATTTGTCTGTTCCTCTGCACAATATTCATCTTTCATTCTGTCCTCTGTATGCTGTCCTTCCATGTAATCGCTGATATAAAGTGAAGAGTCACACAGAAATGCTATTCTCCTTATAGCCGAACCAGATTTCAATGCTGAATTCACACCTTAAAGCAAACCGACGGCCCACGGGCTTCCAGGGTCAGCAGCCATTCATTTAGATTTCCATAGGGTCAATAGAGAAGAATCTATGCCAGGGTTATTTCATATCAATATTTCATTTCTTTGCAGCAACAGATAACAATAATGAGCCGTCTCTAAGAGAGAAAGCACATTCTCTGCTGAAAGTCTTTTGAAAGTAAACTCTGAAGTTTGTGACGGCTTCTCTTGTCCATGAAGCCTTTGAAAGCATGACTGGCTGGCAAATTGAAGAGCGGTAAATAAATAAATATTAATCATAAAGAAGCAAACAAAACATAAATTATTAACATTAGGCTGAGAACTGATGTTGAAGATGTTTGTTCTGTCCTTTCGTCCCATCCTGCTCTTTTGTTTTAGAAGTAGCAGATGTATTTTTCAGTTGTAGGCTAAAAGCTGTGCTATTTTGATATTCTTTTGTTTTGTCTTCCATTTCATCGTATTTTCCATTAGCTCTGTAATGAACGTGCAGAGATGTGCTATTTTTGCAACCACTGTCTTCGGCGTTCAAGCTGAAGCTTTTCAAAAACTTTGCCAAGTGGGAAGACAACGGATAGAGTACAACAGCTCCATTTTTTAAGCAATTACAGGGGATTTTTTTTCTTTCTCTTTGGCAAGTGGGAAGACAACGGATAGAGTACAACAGCTGCATTTTTAATGACATTTTTAAATTGCAAACACTATATCAGCATAACAAATTGAAAAATGAGCATGAATTTTAGAATGTCATAGGCTACATTCACACCGTCAGCTTTTGGGATTAACAGTCGCGTTTATTTACTATTCTGAGACTCGAAATGTCATGTTCACACAGCAACTTACAGTAGCTTCTCGAATACTGTCTGTATGAACATGCAATGGTAGTTATACAGTACTTTATTTTACTTATACTAAAAGTAATATACTTTATTATTACTTATACTTTACTTTTCAGAGACTCAAATGCTCTGCTCTCCACCCAAATATAAAAGCTGCTGTCAGTTAATGAAGATTTGATGGATGAACATGCAGCTCGATTGGACTCATTGGGCCTCATTTATCAAATATAACGTACAAACGAGTGCAGATCCGAGCACACAAATCAACTTACGACAAGGTTCACCTGCGATTCATGAAATATTTGTGTGCAGCCAATCCCATCATACGAATGATCGTATGTTGATAAATGTGGCAGCTGAAAATAATCGTCATTTGAATATCACACCCTTAAATATTCATGTTTTTGAAGCCTCATCCCTAGAATTTACTACATGAAAAAAACGTAACCCGGCCCAAAAGAGAAACTTCTCTGACCAAGAGATAGAAACTTAGATCTTAGAAGTTCAGATAAACCAACTTGTGTTATTTGGTCATTTGAAAAGCAGAATTAATGTCAGAAAAATGCAGTTTGGAGCCAGATTGCTGCTGCGGTCAACAGCGTTGGCGTCGCGAGTCGAAAACACCAGCTGAGGTTTTCTATATTTAATTTACTGATGTTTGTAAATATACCTATATATACTGTTGTATTTGAAAAGTTGAGAAAAAAAAATCTCTTATTTTTGAGTTAATGTAAAAACTACTATTGTCATTAATTATTGATCTCTTTTTTTTGCAGTGTAATAGTAGGCTAAAAATGTTTTTTTATTCCATTTATTTAAAGAAAAAATGGTCTGACTTGAAATTCGCCACCAAGAAGTGTGTCGTAAAGAGCAGCACCACGCAGACTGGAGAAGGCCAGCCAGACCCCAGCCTTGTTTTGACACCAACTGAAGAGCGCGTTCCCGGTCTTCAATCTCGGCCATAAGTGGCGGAGGAGACACAGATGCACATATGTTTATGCAAGATCTGCCTATATTAATGACACAGATGCAGAGGTGTGTTCACTTTTTTTCTTCAGATCAGTCAGAGCCAAGCACCAGTCATGTACCGCTCCCATGCACACAAACCGGACAGGATCCATAAAGCCAGACAAACTCAAACTGTGACAGAGTGCACATATCCTACCATGTTTTGGAGGGATAGTCTCGCATCACAAATAATTTATATTTATCGAATAAAAATTGATGAATGCATAGTCATTCATGGACGGAGCCTTCAGTCTCACATGGGTACAGTCAATTACACCAATCACATTAGGAAACCCAGCAGTCTCATAAAATTCTCTTTTAATCACAGTTTGCTGAGCATTGTCATAGAAATTGGATATAGCGATGTTGATAGCTGCCAACACTGCTGGCATACACTCTAAAAAACGCTGGGTTGTTTTTTTTCAACCCAAATGCTAGGTTGAGACAGCTGGGGTTGTTTTAACCCCATTTTGGGTTGAAAATTGATCATAACTCAGCGGCGCTGGGTTGGGAATGCGGACGTGAAAGAGAGCACGCACGTCACGTTAACATTGGACGACTCCAGTGCGAGAAGCCGCCATTTTCTCAGCGTGGAAGAAGCGAGTAAAAGACATTATGGTAAATAAAGATTCAAAATGTAAAGTTATCATTCATTGTTTATGTCCAGAAGTGTTTTGAGGTTTCATGAAAGGCGGAAATAAAAGAGCTTATATTGAAATATGCGGACACGGTTTTCGCCTCATAAACTTAACGGCCTCTTTTAATGAACGGAAGAGGTACTTTTAATAGAATGTCCGTGAGTGTCTTATGTCATTTACATAAGATTTTACAATATCTGCACTTTTTGAGGTGTTAATAGACGGATATGGTTAAATGTTACACTCATGTTAATTTGTTATCTTATTTTTTGCGGTTAAACTGAATGTACGATAGTTTCCTTAAGGAAACGGCGTTATGTAATAAAGACTAGCATAATTATTTTGAGGCTGTTGAAGTGGTAATTGTTAAAAGTAATGTTTTGCATGTAATATTTCAGACTTGTTGAGCTTGTGTCTTCATTGTGCCCGCGCCGGGAGTTAACTAACGTTACACAGAAGCCTGCTTTTGTGAGGTGGAGGCGGTTTTCTCAGCTTCTTCAGAAGAGAGGGAAAGATGGTTTTAAGGCAAGTCGTAAACTTCATAATTCTATGTTATCATTTTTTTTTTACTAAGACTAAAAGAATGTTTGTTTTTGTAGATGATGAAAGCCAGAGACAAGATAACTTCATTCTTTTGAGACTGATGTAAGTTATTTTTAGAAAATCATTTTTTTCTGTTGTCTCCTGCCTGTTTAC
This sequence comes from Cyprinus carpio, assembly GCF_018340385.1. NCBI lineage: Eukaryota > Metazoa > Chordata > Actinopteri > Cypriniformes > Cyprinidae > Cyprinus > Cyprinus carpio. The sequence continues at coordinate 10,434,414 of NC_056595.1, read as the reverse complement.
TTCACATTTTGATGCAACAACAGTGTGATTACGTGCTCATATTTCATGAAAACCATTGATGTCTGTTTTTTTCATTGCAGAACTCAAACCAACTTTGGAGTTGTCCGATTTGGAGAGTCATCATTCTTGGTCTTCCTTTCTTAAAGGAATAGTTCACACAAAAAATCATTTACTTGCCTTCATGTCATTCCAAACCTATAAGACTTTTGTCTGTCTTAACAACACAAATGAATACAGGTCCTTCTCAAAAAATTAGCATATTGTGATAAAAGTTCATTATTTTCCATAATGTAATGATAAAAATTAAACTTTCATATATTTTATGTTATTTGTAATAATAATGAAGTTTGTTATGTATTTTATTGTTTTAATACTGATGATTTTGGCATACAGCTCATGAAAACCCAAAATTACCCTATCTCAAAAAATTAGCATATCATGAAAAGGTTCTCTAAGGTTCTCTAAACGAGCTATTAACCTAATCATCTGAATCAACTAATTAACTCTAAACACCTGCAAAAGATTCCTGAGGCTTTTAAAAACTCACAGCCTGGTTCATTACTCAAAACCGCAATCATGGGTAAGACTGCTGACCTGACTGCTGTCCAGAAGGCCATCATTGACACCCTCAAGCGAGAGGGTAAGAAAGTAATTTTTGAACAAATAGGCTGTTCCCAGAGTGCTGTATCAAGGCACCTCAGTGGGAAGTCTGTGGGAAGGAAAAAGTTTGGCAAAAACGCGCTGCACAACGAGAAGAGGTGACCGGACCCTGAGGAAGATTGTGGAGAAGGACCGATTCCAGACCTTGGGGGACCTGCGGAAGCAGTGGACTGAGTCTGGAGTAGAAACATCCAGAGACACCGTGCACAGGCGTGTGCTTTTGAACCAGAAACAGCGGCGGAAGTGCCTGACCTGGGCTACAGAGAAGCAGCACTGGACTGTTGCTCAGTGGTCCAAAGTACTTTTTTCAGATGAAAGCAAAATTTTGCATGTCATTCGGAAATCAAGGTGCCAGAGTCTGGAGGAAGACTGGGGAGAAGGAAATGCCAAAATGCCTGAAGTCCAGTGTCAAGTACCCACAGTCAGTGATGGTCTGGGGTGCCATGTCAGCTGCTGGTGTTGGTCCACTGTGTTTTATCAAGGGCAGGGTCAATGCAGCTAGCTATCAGGAGATTTGGAGCACTTCATGCTTCCATCTGCTGAAAAGCTTTATGGAGATGAAGATTTCGTTTTATCAGCACGACCTGGCACCTGCTCACAGTGCCAAAAACCACTGGTAAATGGTTTACTGACCATGGTATTTACTGTGCCCAATTCGCCTGCCAACTCTCCTGACCTGAACCCCATAGAGAATCTGTGGGATAGTGTGAAGAGAAAGTTGAGAGACGCAAGACCCAACACTCTGGATGAGTTTAAGGCCGCTATCGTAGCATCCTGGGCCTCCATAACACCTCAGCAGTGCCTGAGGCTGATTGCCTCCATGCCACGCCGCATTGAAGCAGTCATTTCTGCAAAAGGATTCCCGACCAAGTATTGAGTGCATAACTGAACATAATTATTTGAAGGTTGAGTTTTTTTGTATTAGAAACACTTTTCTTTTATTGGGTCGGGATGAAATATGCTAATTTTTTTGAGATAGGAATTTTGGGTTTTCATGAGCTGTATGCCAAAATCATCAGTATTAAAACAATAAAAGACCTGAAATATTTCAGTTGGTGTGCAATGAATCTAAAATATATGAAAGTTTAATTTTTATCATTACGTTATGGAAAATAATGAACTTTTATCACAATATGCTAATTTTTTGAGAAGGACCTGTATATTTTTAATTTTCTCATAATTTTTTGTTAATCCATTGAGATTTAGATTTAGATAATCAGTATTTTCAAGACTCATAAATACATAGTTATTGTAGGAGTAATTCATTCTGATATTTATATATGAATAAATCTTAAATTATATGATAGCGAACATGTCTGTTCAAAAGAAAATATTGGTCTCCCAGACTAGCAATGGAGGACAAAAATTAAGAGAATATTAAACATATTTATTTGTGTTCCAAAAATTAGCAGAGTTTGTATGGGTCTGGAACAACATGGGGGAGAGTAAATTATTCATTTTCATTTTTTGGTGAACTAACCCTTTGAAGAGCAGCCCTCCACATACATGAAAATTTGTGAGGTATGTGAATGTTTTAATGTTTTAATGTTTCAGTAAAGTAGCTTTCTGAAAGCAATATTTATTCAAACAATATTACATGCCCTCACACTAGTGCTGCCATTATAACATTCTAGATCGCTGTGGTAGAAGGAGACATTAAACAACCACACAAAGTGTTGAAATTATAAAACAGACTATTTACCTATACTAACTGATGTGAATACACCTCTATCTGACAATGGATAGTTTAATTAAAGGTTTTCTTTTTTCAAATGTTTTTCTCTTTTTAGGCCACTGATGAAGAACAGGCAGTAAATGGGATGAATGCTGGTCAAAGAAGAGAATGTCCTTTCCCCTAAACTGATGCAGCAGTGGTTTTAAAGGAGGATGCTTGTTCTGTGTTGTTTAGTAGAAGTGGAGTTTACAGTGTCATTCATACACATGCTCACATTCTTTCACACACACATGCATCTGTTAAATGTTATAATATCAGTGTTAATGTTGTGGTTCATTTGTGTACTGTATGCCAGAATAGTTTGTAAAGAACTTAACTAATTGTACATTTGTATAATAGTGTTTTTGTATAATTTTTATACAATATATAAAATTTACCAAAAAAGTCAAATTTGATCTTAAAAGTTATATTCAACAAATGTTCAATGCTTTATTTATAAACTCTGTAGCTGTTAATGCCATACTTTTCTGCATTTCTTCTTACATGCATGTTACTTTTTGACTGTTTTCTCTTGTTTTTAATAAATATTTACCTTTTGATAGCTATTATTTGTGTGTAAACGTGATTTTAAAATTAACAAGATTTGTAGGTTTAATGCCTAGCTCGATTTGGGTTCATTTTAGCCTAGCAATGTAGTAATTTCAAAAACCATAAAAAAGCAACCCAGCATGCTGGGTTAAACATAATAACCCAACTTGTTGGGTTAAAATAATCCAGCGCTGGGTTTGTCCCTTTTTGACCCAGCCCTGGGTTGCCAAAATAACCCAGTTGGGTTGTTTTCAACCCAGCAGTTTTTAGAGTGTAAGCAAGAAAAAAAGTGTCTTAAATATTTTTAGTAAATGTAATAACATTTATATTATTTCACAATTTCATAATCCGATATGCCTTCAATTTATTTCTGGATGTAGGTTAGATTTTGAAACACTCATAGAATATCAGGCTTTTGGGATTTTGCTGTTGTTTCACCACAGTGATTCATCCTGACCAAAGCATTGCTTTTTGATCAAAACTACATGGAAAGCCATGTTTCAACAAATCATAAATCAGTAACTATTTTACAATTTGGTAAATCTGTGGCAAAATCATATCAGTTTGTTCAATCTACTTACAGCCCACTGAGGTTTGGTTTAGTGGAAGGGTCAGGGGTGAAACTTCATGCTTATTTACTTTTTTGTATGAATCAAATAAAAAAATTAATATGAAAATACCAACTTGTAAAATAGTTACATTTTCTTATGTTATCAGGTTGGTGCAGTCATTTACCTTCCAATAAAAATTTTTTTTAAAAAATCCACTGGTGACATGCTGTCATCTCAATAGGAATTAAATGTTCACTTTCAAAATTCCCCCTTCCAGATTTAACTTTATGTTCAAGTTTGTTGAATTTTAATACACACTGATGAATTTTGTTGAATCTTGGCACACATTTTCCTTGTTGGACACTTGGAAGTTGCTTGGTTTGGCCTTTGTGCAGGTGGTGTGCTTGTACTTCACTGCACTATTAACAATGTACATGAAAGTCTTCATAGAATACTGGTCTCTGATTGGTCCAATGCAGTATTCTGTGGTCAAATCGTTTTGTATAATAACCACTAAACTTTGTCCCAGGAACATGTGAAAGTACACGTCATGTTTCTATGTCTCTAGTTCTGTTCTAGTCACATAATAACATAAGATATTAAATTGAATTGTTAATTCAGATCTTCAAATCCATTTATTTGTTTACATCACAATAACTGTCATCTAAACAAACCTTAGTTAAATGAACGTAAATCCTGTCTAATGCAATACAGATAGCCTATACCTACAAACAACTTCTGTAGTGTTTTTGCCAAACATTTTATGAAACAAAGCTGTGACTGCGAGCTGTATTTTTTCTAGTTGATTTCTAAGAACTTCAGCAACAAGATGAGGTAGATGAATGCACCAATTTCATTCTGCTTTCTTAATGTTTTCTCATCTGTTATGAAAAATAGAGGTGCATCCTGGTTGTGGACCAACTTCTCTTAAAAACAGAAGTCTCTATAATGCAGCATATCTCGATCGATTTGTTTAGGCCAGTGAAAGCAATAATTATCCTCACGCTAGACTTCACGCTGCTTTTCAAAAGCAGAATTCTCTCATATTTCTGCTTGCTTCAATGGAACACGTTTCTGCTCAACTTCCAAGTGTCAGAAATTGCCCTGAGAGAGAAAGAGAGAAGGAAGACAAGAGAGGAGAAAACATTATGAAATGTCAGCAGCTCAAATGGATTACTGTTCAATATCAGTCAAGACACTCTGAAAAGGAAAGTGAGAGAGAATATTCAGCTGTGGGTGAATATGCGCGTGTTTGCACGATGCCGATGCTTTTAAATTGTTCTTTTTGTTTTTCCATCAGCGCTGAGGTGCTCTCTTGGCTTATCTCCTCAGCAGTGGACGTGTGGCGGGACGATGTTCTAGGAAAATGAACTGTCGCCATATCCCTCAAACGCATCTCCATCACACACTCTGAGGCGCATACACAAATATATAGCCACTCAGGCATCTCTGCTGTTTGTGCACACCTTGTTGCCTCCGGAGGGGCAATTACCGATGCTCACAACCTGTCTGAGGTGTCAGTGGATGGGCTCCCATCCCAATCCTCTCCCTCTGTCCATCTCTCCTCTCCATTATCAGCAGGGTAAATAATCCCCTATCTCTGATGCGGATGGAGATGTGACTGGGACAACAGATCCAATTGCCCTCCGCTCCATTTATCTTTAGCAGTTAAAGTGGCGTTTTAGCGTTTAGGAGAACTCTGAGGTGAGACTAACAACAAACCTGCACGGGCTCTGGGATGCAATGGAGAATAGTGCATAAATGTACACTATATTATATTATATTATATTATATTATATTATATTATATTATATTATATTATATTATATTAATTATATTATATTATATTATATTATATTATATATGGCTGCTAAAATAAATAAATAAATCACAGAAACGTGCCCTAATGAATAATCTATTACCGTTTCATGTTCCCTCACAGGCCCATCAGTTAGTGTCAGTTGCTGGATTTCGCTAAAAATGATTGTTCACTACAAACAAACAAACCAATCAGAAAGAGCTTCAAATAAATAAATCAAATTAAAAGTACATTAATACAATTAAACAAAATAGAAATGTAGTAAATACTAACTTACAAACTAAATAAATCTGCAACAATTATTTTCACCTTTTAACAGTCCTACTGTCCCTTTATTTAGTGTTTTATAGGTTTAACAAAGCTAAATCTAAATCTTTTTAGATTACCCCCTGCATATCCTGGGATATAGGAATCACTCACACAACACACACACACACACACACACACACATACACCATATATATATATATATATATATATATATATATATATATATATATATATATATATATAGCCTATATATAATCAAAATGTAACAAAAATTTACAGTACACACCCATAACAAATTATATAGAGAAAGCAAGCAAAGAACACAACAGAGCTTTTTGAAACTCGAATATCAGTTAAACCATTGCGTCGCAAAATGATTCACTGTTTCGAAGAGCTCCAATCGGATCGCATATTTGCCCATCCCATCCCCCGGCAAATCGCACCCTGTTTTATATATATATATAAGAAACAGAGGCATGGATGTATTGTTCACAATAAGCTCAATAAGATAATATAATTAGAAAGTCCTTTTTCATTTTATTTGAATACTACTTTAAGTAAATTTCCCATGCATCTCTTTGTTTTCAAAATTTACAAAATATACATTTTTTAATTGTTTAAGACAGAGGCTTGACTTAAAAGACTCAATGGCAACTCGTCTTTTTTCTGTTCTACGAGAGACAATAAGAGCTGGAAACCCTCTGCCAGGAAACAGGTTGAGGGGCTTTTGGAAGCCTTTTCAGTAGGGTCCACTCATTAGTGGTCAGCTGCACCCTGAACATTCAGACTCTCCTGTCCCCCCTCTCCTCCTCTCCAGGCCCTGATGAAACCCTTTTCACTCACTCAGGGAAAGAAAATGGGGGCAGGAGGAGGAAAAAATCTTAGAGGTGCATTGCACAGAGAGTCCTGTATGTCAACAGGCCCATAATGATACCTGATAGCCCCTGGAAAACACTCCTGTCTCTTTCCCCCTTTTCTTCTTTCTTTTAATTTCCCTCTTTTCCTTTTCCTAGAGCCCTTCTCTGTCCTACACGCCTTGGACGTGATGCGCTTGAAAGCATAATTAGAGGTAAAACAGTGACTGTATCTCCCATTATCCTTCTACGTGACTATCACAAAGTCCTTTGTTTTTAAACCTCTCTCCTCAAAATTCTCCTTTTCTCCCTGACTTTTTGAAAAGATGCTCTAAAGAAGGTGGGTGGAGGGGATGGGGGGAGTGTGAGGGTGAAAAGTGGGAGCAAGAGAGAAAGAGAAAACGCAAGAGAGTTCCCTCTGCGAGTCGCCAAGGTGCTCTCTAGTCCATTGTGCAGTGTGCTGTCAGGTTAAATTAGGGAGTACAGGCTCTGTGAGTGTAAAAAAATCAATACTTGATGGAAGATTGCTCCCCGGAAAATCTGTTTTGATTCCAGGATTAATTCTTGACCAAAGGCTCTGCTGAAATGACATGCCATTAGGGCCGAGAATGAACACATTCGGCAGTGGAAATTGGATGGAAATGTGTCAGGTGATTGCCCCGGCTGCTTGTTTTGCTCTCCTGGAGAGCGAGAGAGGAAGGGAGAGCGCGTGAGGGGGAAAGCGCGGCTCTGGATGAAGGTGTGGAGGCAAAAAGCCTCGGATCCGCAGGCCCCTCGGAATCCATTTTCAGGCCTTCGCCGCATCCCTCCGGAGTATTCTCTGGGCCATTGTTGTCCGGCTCCTGCAAATGCACTCTGTGCAAGGTGAAATGCATTTGTGCACTGGCTGCGTCTCTCCTGTGTGTTCCCACAAATCACAAGATGAAGAATAGCCCATCTTAAAATAAAGCAGGGACCTCTTTTCTTTGTCTCTGTGGTGCGGATTGAAAGAAAGAGAAAATGCAATATTGATGAGAGTAATGTGTTTGTCATCACTTGTAGCATATCTCCCAGCACCTGAGTACAAGAAATGAAAAATCAAACACTATTTCGCTAAGATAACATGCTTTAAAAGCATAGTAATAAAGTGAGAGTTAAAATGAAATAAGCCAATAGAAAAAACTGTTATATTTATTTTGTTATATTTATTTTATTTCTTTATTTTAATTTATATTTATATGTTTTTTAAACCAGTTATTTATATATCAGTTAAACAGAGAGAGAGAGAGAGAGAAAGTGCCGTAACTAACACTTAAAGACATATATTTCTTTTAAAACTTTAAAAATATATATTATTTTAAATTTAATAATTAAAAAATTCTATCTATCTATCCATCCGTCCGTCCGTCCGTCTATCTATCTATCTATCTATCTATCTATCTATCTATCTATCTATGTTTTACATTCATAATTACGTACTTAAATGCATGTTCATAATTATTTCACCTTAGATGCTTACGGGTTCTAAAAGTCTTCTGTTAGCAATATTGAATAAATATTTATTTATTCATTTAGAAGTTATTGTTCTTGTACATTATATAACTGTTTAACTGTATGTTTTGTATGTTTACTGTAAATATAGATGGATGCATTCAAATAAATCTGAAATATGCTAATTTCATAATTATTTCACCTTAGATGTTTGCTGAAATGTCAGTACGTTTTCAGTTGTGAAAGTCTACTGTAAGCTGAAACTTGCTTAGCTGTTTAACTTTTCTATTGAGTCTAAGCAGTTAAAATCACTGTATGTTGGTTTTTTCAATTAAATTTCACCATGGATTCCTGAGGTTTCCAGAACCTGTGATGAATTTGGATTTTCCACACTGATATCAGCACTGAACAAAGTAGTAACGGTGAGGAAAAGAACATTCAATGGATACATTTCTACCCATTGGGCAAATAGAGGATGATTCTCTTCTCATAAATCTCTCACCTGCTGCGCCACTTCACCGTTTGAACATCACACAAGCTTGGTAAAAATTGGGCCCATTATAAGAAATAAATTTATTACCAGGATCAAGCACTACTCACCATCGTGCAAAGCACCTTTGAGGATGACAAATGACTCACGTAGAGCTCATTTTAAAAGTTGCATACCTAAAAATTATTCCTTTTCCGAAATAACAGTGAAGATAAATGAGGTGTTTTAATTAGCATAATTATAAAGGGTCACTGTTCTGTTGAAGTGGATTCATCCTCTTCACATTACAATACTGCTCTATTTAGCATATGTAACATAATACTTTGAATTAGACTAGTAAAATTAATTAGACTCTTCATTAAACATAGCACTTTTTGAGAAATAAAGTCATGTTTCTTAAGTGATGTTGGAATTCTAATTAATGCAGTGCTCTTATAAGGCTTTCAGTAATCTAAAAATTGTTCCATCTTTCACTTTGTCTTATTGTTCAAGAATACCGGGGGGAAACGATCACTGTCAGCTCCTTTAATTTCCATTTAAGTGTTTACTCTAGATATTATTGCCTGACAGTAGCCTTTATTGACAGTAAGCGGGGTCTTGAGCCGTTTAAAAATCAATAAGATTCCATATATAATTCCTTTATCGGACCTATTGTGTATCAATATCCCTGCAAAAGTGCAATTACATCACATTAATAAATATCTTTTCATTATTAATTATATATTTAAATTAGATTGTTTTAATAAGTAACAGTTTAATGTGAATCTAGCGGCATCTAGCGGTGATTTACTCTATAGTACACATACTTGTACTATGAATGTGCACTATTCATATTTTATATTATTAATATCAAATCAAATTAGCGTTTCATTTTATCATTAATATTTCGCTTGTTTGTTTCGACTTTTGTTATTTTACTATTTTCAGCTTGCAAAATTCAGTTGATTCAGTTTAATAAAATTCAGTTGAAACTCTGGAAAGGTGTTTTTTTATTGTGCCAAAAAAATACACCAAAACTGGAAGAAAGACACATAGAATGTTCTAGCTACTGTAGGTAAAGAAGTAATAATAATAATAATAATAATAATAATAATAATAATAATAATAATAATAATGAACTACATTATTTTAAATTAAATTTGAAACATTTTCTTTCAAAATAGGTACCTTACGTACGTAGGTACAGGCTCGTCTTCACTGGCTAGTATGCATAATTTAGTCAAAACAAATTCCCAATTTTTTAAGGTAATGAAATGTTAAATATGCTTTACTTAATGTAATTATAGGACATTGTTATATATATCAAGTTTAGGTTACATGTAGACCAGCAGGTGGGGATATGATGTGTAAATACGCCCAGAAGCAACCAGATGAAGGAAAAGCGCTTCATATGCATTCTGATGACGTCAGTCACATGAGCACGTGGATGTGAATGTGGTTTTATGTATCCTGTCAAAGGCCGAAACGAGCGTCTTTTACTCATCAGATACGTTTTTCCACGTTGAATTCACACTCGGTGAGATTATAGCTTGGAAACATCATGTCGTGGGTGAAATCAGTGGCGTCTAGTGAGAATGTGTTCGACGAGGATGTGGATGATATTTAGTCTGCAGAAACAAAGAATGGAAATACAACATGGAAAAAAACGCGCAAAGGTACCTGAACAGTCATTAATTAATGCTGAAACCTTTCATTCACATGCATATACATGCTTCAGCGGAAATATATATATATATATATATATATATAATATATATATATATATATATATATATATCAAAACATTTTTTTTTTTTTTTTTTTTTTTTTCCAATCTAAAATGAGCTTTAGATTGTTCAATTGTTCATGCACTGTAAGAGTTTGTAAAAAAAAAACACCGGTGCAAAAGACACAATCATGGGTATATAGTTAGTGAAAGCAGCGCAGTCTAGAAAACGACTGCCATGTGGTTTTCTGTCAGGATGGTTTTCAGAGATGGCAGTGATGATGCAGGGAAAGAAGCGTCACTACAGGGCTGGTTTCAACATGGGATACACAGAAGGAGCCACTAGAATGACGATCATCGGTCAGCTTAAAGGAATCATGAGGTAAGCAGGTGCATTTTGTCTTATATGTCATAATTTTATGGCCTTTTTAGTAGAAACTAGTGGTCCACCGATATGTGGGTTTTTTTTGACCGCCGATGCCGATATCTTGGAAAGCAGGGTGGCCGATATAATTCTAATTCTTTTAATTAATATTTAAGAAATTCGAAATCATTTGAAAATAGATTACAAATATATATATTTGTAAAATAAACACTTATAATTTAGAGGACAAAGTATTTTCCACAAATAAATAATTATTTAATAAAAATATAATTAAAGCTGTAACTGTAACCAACAGTGCACTCTGGGAAGTTTATGTGCATTGCATTATATTTGTTTCAAATAAAACCAAGCTAACACTAATTTTACACAGCACACAGTGAAAATGACATGGATATGACAGTGGGCAAATGCATAAAGCGCAGCATAATTTGAAATCACAAATTTAATGTTTAAAGCATTCAGTTTGCACGGACTGAAAGTCACGAAGTTTTATGTTTATCATGCAGGTCACATGCACGCTTCACAAGATCTCACTACTGGATTCGACTAAGTTGGCAAGGTTTGTGAAATTAATTTTAATCAGCCATTCAGAGATTTGTTTAAATGATGTAAATACGTATTTGCTGGATGCTGACGGCAAACGAGAAAGTATTATAATGTTTGCTTTTCTACTACTAATAATATAAAAGCAATCATTATAATACTTTTTGTATACATTTTAATTTCTTTGTTTAACAGTTCTATTGGATTATTAGACAGACTTCTATTCGTATTAGACAGAACTGTTAACGACGACAGCAAAAAAGAGGGCGAATGTGAGCACTGTGTGCTCAGACGCTGCCTCTCTCCAGTCAAAATAAAAGTCCTGCCTCGAACGCATCGGCCAAAAAGAAAAACATATCGGCCAATGCCGATAATTGAAAAAAATGTCAAATCGGCCAATATCGGCCTTGGTGATATAACGGTTTGACCACTATTAGAAACCCTTGCAAAATACGGCCAACAATAAGAACAAATTGTATATAGATACACACTTAACCACATTTATATAGGTATTTTGTGGGTATAACACGCACAGTCTTCATAATTATGCCTTATATATGTACAGAGTTTATGGACAATCACGTGATTGCTCCATGCATACTATAATATGATAATATAATTAAACTACAGTACTAGTAAACACAGAATGTTCCACTGATGGTTTGTATGTAATATATGGTTTCTATTTGGTACTGTTTGGAAACCAATTCCTAGCTTTCTAGGATTGTTCTGTGTAGGTTATTTTTACAACATAAACTAACAGTCTCTGAACGTTCTGGTAATAAAAAGAATGGCTTTTATGGCATTAGACAACAAAACATCAAAAGAAGTGGCATTTGTTTTAAACACAAAAATGGCACAAATAAGACAATCATTTTTAATTCTTATTGCTTGTCAAGCAGTGTTGTTAGGATTAACTGTATGTACTGTATTGAAGCTAAATAGAAATATTTAAAAACAAAACAAGTACAACTGACATAAGCACAAAAACAAAACTACTGAAACCTTGAGAAACTTGAAAATGTATTAATGAAAGCTAATGCAAATGTAATAAATACTATAATAGCCTATACATAATAATAAACAGTTGTTTAGTTTAGAAATAATATTTTAGTTTTAGTTGACTTAATGCTAATAAAAATAATTTTTGTTAATTGAATTAAAACTGAAATTAAATAAAACTATATTAATATTTAAATTATATTAATTAATAATTAAATTATATTAAAATAACTAAAGCATTTAACTAAAATGAAAACTGAAAAATAAAAATAATAGAGAATTCAAAATATTAATAAAAACTATAATAGTTATAACAACTATTAAAATATATATTAAAAAAGCACTGCTTTACACCTGTGTTTACTCTGCTAGGATACCTGTGTGAGCTCCAGAAAAAGTTTACACATGATACATTCACTCATATTAAAAAGGACCGTGCAGTTTAAATGAAATCTAAAAATGTCTCTTTTTGGGCCACTGTACCTGCTCACAATCCTAAAGCTTTTGTGTCCTATCTTCTTTTTGACCATCGTCATATTGTCTTCTCTCCTTCCGCAGTTGCCGTTCGATGTCTGGTGTCAGGTTTCAGCCAGCTGCCTGGAAGCCCAGCTTTAGCATCAGTTACCAATCTGCTTCAGAGTTTGGAGACACATGAGGATGAGCTGGTGGAGGCCATGAGGAAAGCCCAGCAGAGGCCTCCACCTAGTGTGACTGAGATGGTGGATGACATGGAGAACCTAAATGTCGAGAACAGGAACCAAGGGGGAGAATCTAGGTGCTCAGACAATGGGGACTGTTGTGGGAGAGATGGAGCGAATAATGACTGCTGTGGAAATGTCAGAGGTGTGAGTGAAGATTCACCAAGAACTCTTTGCCAGGGTTCTTTCTGTACAGCAGAGAGTCTGAAACAGCTGCTGAAGTGCTGCTTGGACTTTGATAACAGAACTGGGGCTTCCTGAAGAACTAAAACTTCACATTCAGCAGCTCACACACACTTGAAGAGGATCCACTGCAGCAGAGTGTCTGAATAACATCCTGTGTGGGCAGGAAACAAGCAAATTCCAAGAAAGAAAAGAAAGCAAATAGCCTGTTGAAGGGGATTTTTTTATTTTTTTTTATATCATTGCTGTGATTCTATTGAACTGCACTTTTGCTGGACTAGTACAACAACACTGTACATATTAATACCCTTTTATATAATATGTGATTTAAAGTGTAACCTATCCCACTTATTGAATCGCCAAATGCACCTGTTTTTTGATTAATCAAACCTTTTTTTTCACACATTTAACATATGTTTTGTAATGAAATGCATTAACTTTTGTATAGTGACCACTGGGTGTATAATGAGCTGTAACCTAATTGAGTGAGTTTACCATTTATCACCGAATAAAAGTTTTATTTATGTAATCCGTTTATGTAACTAAACTATTTATCTGAATTTAATTTTAGCCATTTGGATAAATACAATTTATTAATGTAAACATAACAGAGCTTTTAGCTATATATAAAAGTAGCTTTAGCTTGGCATGATTTGGAGCCGTGTTTATGTCACTAAGTAGGCACACCGTTTCTAATGTGTTTAATGTGTTGTAATAGAGTTTATATCTCTTATCTCTGTTAAAATCATGAGTAAACTACCACACCAGTAAACTTTGAGAACTGTCATCAGAGCAAGTGGGCTGGCCCTGATGAAAAGTGTGCATACTTGTATTGATTTTGCACTTGTAGTGTACTTCAAATCTTAAAAGTATATTTAAAGAATATACTTGCAAATAATATTAATGAAATAAAAGACAGCATAAGTGTACTTGAGCACACTTTTAAAAATGTAAAAATTTTAAAAAGGTTAAGTACATTTTAAATATTGTTTTAAAAAAATCTTTTTGTTGTGATTCAGTACTTGCATTTGACATTTAAAACGATAATACGGTTTTGTATTTAAATTGCATAAAATGTCCAAAAACAATTAAGTGTATTTTAAGTGTCCAAAACATTACGTGTTGTGTCCCACACTGATATTTATTTATTTTTTAAGTATGTTAATTCTGTACTAAGCATTCTTTTTAGGAGTATGCAAATGTGAACTTTTTCACAAGGGTGGAATAAAGCAGCTATCATAACTTAGCTAGTGTTTACACAGACTGCGTTAATGCAGGTCAAGATAGTTTGTGGACTGTGGTGGATGTGCGGCTAATGGATATGGGAGACCTCTGAGAAATCAGATTTCACTACATTCTTTTAATCTGATACCATGCACTGCCCTCTTCAGTGCTATGAAGGACGAACTGGCTTGACTTTTCCGCCCCCTCTGTGGTTTGGTTCCTATTAACTTGACAAGAAAAGATATTATCAGTAGAGAACCTTGACGTTCACAGGTTTTCCTGTGGGGAGTGTAGTCATAGACGTAAAGTGACAACTGAACAGACGGCCATTAATACACGTCGATCTTCCTGGACGCAAAAGTGGTCGTCTGTCTTGGCGAAAAGCAAGTGGAGAACTCTTCACATTTAGGTAGGAATTGTGATGTTTGAGTTCATTTCAAAAATTCATGCCATATCAAGTTTGGCGATCTGAAGTATCGATTCATACTTCTAACGCGGTGTTGGTGTTGACAGTTCGTACGATCTTCTGCTCTTAGCCTGCTGGTCTCGTATTAAATATTGCCGGACTTGGGAATCTAAGTCAAGGTAATATTTTAGACCTTTGTTTTTAGGGAAATAACAATGCTTTATTGGATATAGTTACATGTAGGACAGACAGTGGAGCAGTAGTATCTTGGTAAACATATGCTCATCATTCTGAGTTGCTGTGTACACTTGTGCCTTGCGCCGCAAAACAACTTCAGTCACACGCGTATGTACAAACGCTAAACTCGCCAATGCACTAAGATTAATCTACTGTACAGCACGGAAAACTAGCACCTCTATTGTTTAATCTCCGTAAAATTGAAAGTCAGTTTTGTGTTGCATGTTTGTGTGTCATTCTGGCTCATGGAGTGACTCTTATTTTGTGCAAGGATGACAGTTACTGTTATAAAAAGATATATACCTACTGAAGTTATTTAAGAAAGTAGCATGTTGTGAATTACGTACATTGTGAAGTATTTTTGTGATACGTATTTTAGCTAATAACTTAAGTTTTTTTTAAGCTCTTGGGTTATTTTTTCTGTATTTCAAAAATTCCAACCAAGAATGGAAACTCCCTAACAAAATGTACCTTACTAGGGATTTTAATTAATTCCACTGACTCATTTACATTAGACATTTTACCATGTAATTATTTAGCAGCCACTTTTATTCTCAAGCCACTTTACAAATGCGGATACTATAAAAGCAATTTAAAAAAGTAAAGGACAACAATATGTAAGTGCTGTTACATAGTCCAGGTTTTGACTAACACAGAAGGGCTCTACTATTAAAAAGCACTGTGTCTAAAGACTAAGGTTTACCCAGCCAACCTGATATGTGGGCCCCATATGTGTTATCCTGGGCAGAGCGTGGGTTTCCATGTGGCATGGTCTGAACGATGGCAATTTATATGGGTCCCATGTGTTTTTTCACAATGTGGGTCCCAGAACATAGGGCCCTTCATGGATCTAGTGGGGCCATGGGCTGAGAGGGTCACTTTTATGTGGGTCCCAGCGCGGTTTTCACAGGTGGAAAGGCACATACTGTAAAGGTTCAGGTATCGAAGCACATGTTTACGTGTTTAGTGTTTAGGGGGTGCAGAGCCCGTGGTTGTTTCTGTTGGGCAACATCAGTGCGCTTGAATACGCCGGTTGAATGCTTATTGGCAACCAATGCAAAATAGAGGGTGTGGAATATGCGCTTCTCTTCGGCTCATTGAAGGCCACTCTTGCTGCTGCATTATGGAGTCAGTTCCAGAGGTTTTAAAGTGCATGGCTGGAAGTCCTGACCAAAACAGAGTTACAATAGTCCAGCCTCGATAGAACAAGACGCTTGGACAAGGAGTTAAATGATCACCAGTTACAACTAACACAGTTCCGGGTTGTCCTGGAAGGGGTTATTGTTGATGCGTCTAGTTGTGAAGAAGTTGTGGTAAAGTGTGGGGTTTGGCGGATATGCTTAATGCTAAATTTGAGTTGAGGGTTATGGCACTTCATCCAGCAAGAAATGTCCTGTCAGCAGGCTGAGGAGCGAGCAGCTACTCTTGGATCACCTGGGCTGGAATGAAAAGTTCTGTCATCACCATAGCAGTGATACGAAAATAAATGTTTCTGTATTACAGATTGTAGTGATGACATGTAGATGAAGAAGAAAAGTGGTCCAAGTACTGAGCCTTGAGGCATCCCAGTAGTTAGAATGTTGCGGCTTAGACATCTCACCCCTCCAAAGACACCCTGAAGGGCCTGGTGGTTAACTGTCAAAAGCAACAGACAGATCCAGCAAGAGGATTACTAATGTTTTGGAAATGAGTGTGAGTCAGCAAATTCACTGAGAGGGTGCCTCGAGAATGTCCACTATGTTTTTGGAAAACACTACAAATGGCTTACCACTCAATTAGGGCACAGAGTCAACGGAAACAAGTTTTACAGAGTACGACAGTGCCTGCCAACTTTTTCAGTTGCCCTTGGTTTTGGGAAAAAAATTCCAATAGGGATTTTAAAGAGGTATATGCTATGAATGCTATTTGCTATTGCTATAGGCTAAGCTAATGAAACATTCATAATAGTTGGCTCATAAAACGGGTAAGCATGTCAAAATTAATAGAATTCTGTTAATGAAAAAGGAATCAATGCATGGAATTTGGAGCAACAATGCGATTTGTTCACGGGGTTTAAAAGATTTTTTCACCAACACCTGTTTCCGAGACATAGGCCAAAACATAGTCTCTATCTTTTTACGACAGTTTATTGTTAATACTGTAAAATTGACAATTTGTTAATACAAGATTTCCCCTAAATGTAAGAAGCTTTTAGAGTTTTACCACAATTTTTTGATTTTTCCTGCAACTTGTGTCTTTAGATGATTAGAAATGGCATGTTCAGTACTCATGTTGGGACTTTGTGTTTGTTTTCAATCTGCAGGTTTTGAGCAGATGACCAGATACCTCAGAAGTGCAGTTTATGGTCAGGCTCCTGTAGATACACGTTATTACAGATAGACATTATTTACAGACACTGCTCAATGTATTGGTACGGGGCATGTAGGAATCTTGTCTGGAGAAATAATATTTGTATATGGCTAGCTCTCTGGAAGTGGAAGCGGCTTCTTGCTTTAGATAACTGCACATCCTTTGGTCTGAACTTAAACCCAGAGAAGTGGATTTTATTGAAAGCTATCACTGCAGCCTGTGCCAACATGGGGAACGTTTGGGATTGTTGTGGAACGAAAAAACCTTGTCACCATACAGAGGATGAGACTACCGGTTTACTGCACAGCTCTGAATCAAAGACATCAACTAAGGCAGGAACGGATGTCTGCACTAGTCCAACTTCAGATGAAGAGCACAGGTAATGATTGACTTTTTAACTAACGTGGCATGGAAACAGAACTACTGTGACTTATCTCTGAATGAAACGACTTCTTGGGCGAGACTAAATGAAGTGTGGGACCTGATTTTATCCATCTGAAATTGATTGTATCTTTGGATCATTAGTTGTTTGCTAATTGCAGCTATCTCTTATGAGTGACAGTGAAAGTCCCAATAGATTCGGAATTTAAATTTTGGGAATTTTAATTCATTTCTGTTATGATTTTCATAGCGTAAAACATCCTCTCCAGCTAAAAAAAACAAACAACACACACACCCACCCCCCCCCCCCCCCCACTTATTTAACCAAGCTCCCAAAATGGCTCGTTTGGGATGTTGTGGAATTTGTAATGTCAGCTGTATACACTGGACACAAGCAGCACGTTACTTTCAAAAGCAAATAGAACCTATAATCACTGACACTGTGTACACTTTGATACAGTATACATCGATGCCCATCCATTTCTGGAGTACTCCACGGGCTTGAGTCAGCTAACAACAGACAAATGGAAGAGGAAAAAATGTTTCTTGTTGATGCATCCGATTTAAACAACATGTTTGTACAGTCCTTCAGAAAGACCTCAGCTTCAGGAACAAGTGGATGGCTTATTTTTAAAAACATCCCGGATCACACATTTGACTGCAGCCCTCTTACAATGTCACTTTGACACCTTGAATTAAGCAGGGTGCTTTTGTACTGTAGCTTTAAGACATTGACTTTTTGTTTTTAATTGGCTAAGCTTACCATACTTGGTGCAGTTTGGACTGTTGTTTCATGATTGGATGGGCCAAGTTGTTTAATTCCGTGAATAGGTAATTTTATTTATATGCAAAACGCAAAAGACATGTTGTTATGCGGAACTGAACATGTGGTTATGTCCTCACAATACTGATGACGGTACCAATAAATTCTGAATTATTTACATTTGCAACTTATTTTTCACCTTATTTTACATAAATGGGCTAAAGAGAACATTGCATTGAGAATGCTTGAGTGCTGTACATCAAACTAGTAAATCCTGTTTTTCATGTTCTTTCCATAACATCCACATTTTACTTATGAATGCATTTTAAATCTCTCAACAGGCATGAAGATGAAACAAAACCACAGCTGGGTGAATCAGTTATAACCCAACAGCCAAATGCAAAGGCTCAAATTCTTGAACCATTGAGCTCTTACCCTACAATATCACTGTTGCATCACTGAAGTCCCTCCTGCTGCCGAAATGAATCACAATATTTCTCCTGAAACTGCTCCAACAGAAACTATAAACTTAGCTATAAACCACCAAAAACAGACTCTGAATCACTGAAGAAATCCAAACATTGCAGATAAAGTCTCAGAAGCATCTCCAGATGAAGCACTTGCGGAGAATGTTGCCTCATGTGAAAGGGGAGATAGAGGCTCAGCACAGGTCAGTTGAAGAGGTAGACATCACAGCTGCTCTGACAGATGATGCAGGTGCTACCGCAACAAGTTCAGACTCAACCAGTCGCACCTGCTATGGAAACACCTGTTAAGAAAGCACCTGTTCAAGAGGCAACTGCACTTGCTCAGGTAGAATCTGAGAAGAACTCCTCCCAACCAGAGCCAGAAACACTTGTGAAGATGGTTGTAGATGAGAAGGAAATTATCAAAAACTGAGGAACTAAATCTGAATGACAACCAATGAAGTGACACATTGAAGTGGCTGGTCTTAATGACACTGGGGATATTCACTGATGGACAACAGCAGCACAGAATCTGACCCATGCATTTTAGGTCAGTCTAATGAGTCGGATGTTATTGAGAAAAGCGTAGCAGGAGTGATTGCTGAGGAAACCCATCATTGAGCAAACAGATGAAGTAAAAGGACAAACGTTCAGGGAGGATACTCATTCTGAGATGGCAGAACAGAAGCAAGTGGACATCTGAAGTTTCTCAAACTCAGGAACATTCACAGGAATCTTCATCTCCAGGTGTGGATATTACCAATGGACTCCCTCCTGCCATAGACAATGTGTCTAGTGGAGGACTCTGGGAGTCTTGAAAGTTGAGAATGAAATGAATGCTGATGTCATGGAGGTGAAGAGCTGCCTCAAAAGAAGAAGATAGTCCAGGAAGCGAATGAAGAAGCCTTGGAAACTGAGAGTCAAGAGCAACTGTCATCATCTAAACCCTCTACACAAATTGACAGGTAATTAATGAGTAAATAAATTAATTAAAATGCAAATTGAATTAAAATATAAATAAAAATTGGAAAATTCCACATAATTTATTTCCTATAGATCTGGAATTGAGTGTCCATATTAGGGGTGGGCTATATACAGATAGACACAATAAGCTAGTAGAAATTTGGCAACCAGTAGAAATTTTAGATCATGTGACACTGTAGTACCTCATAGAGGTCTTTACTATAGTTTGGTATTAGTTGCCTCGTGTCTCGGGTAATTTAAAATAAATGTTTTTTTATTTTTTCCCCAAATGGACCCCATAAGACTCGATCCCTTTAATGTACTTCTTGCACGTTGGTGTCAAGTGCAATTCTTGAGAAATGCACGTAGAAAAATTAACATTCGTTTGTAACCTCGCACACAGAAATCCATCTTATAGATATGAGATCCATCATGAAAAGCCACTCGCTTCATTATGGTGTGTTCATGAGGGCAAGGCTTTTCTTTTTTGTGTGCACAATCCCTTTGCCGGAACTTTTAAACTGGTCCCTCGGCTTATTCACCATGGTAAAATTAATGATTTTACTGATTATAATAAATGTATGAATATATCCACACAAAACAAATGCCGCCGCCCCCCCCCCCCGGTTTATATGTCTGGCTAATTACAAGAATTTGGAAAAAAAAAATTTTGCTCTAGATAATTCTGCACCAGAAATCGCGCTTAAAGTGGAAAAAAATAAGAAATTCGCGCTCACCCAAGTAAGAATACATCAAATCCGGGCGGTACCCGCATACGGTCTAAGTCTACGCCGCAAGAAGTTCAAAGATTCTAAACTACCTACCTTTCCACTATCTCAGACGAAACACAAGTGACAGACCAGAAGTCATTTCATTTCCAATGGAAAGTAGTGCGGGAGCTGCGTGGAGTTCCGATCATATCCAATTTGAGCTTTGAGCTACTCTCCACTGGAAATGAATGACTTCCGGTCGATCATTTGTCGGAGATAGTGGAAAGGTGGCTTCAGAGAGGCAATAATGGAAAGTAATAATAAATTAAATAAATTTTAAATAATAAAATTAATGGAGAAGCAGCAAATCAGTCAGCAAGACACCAGGATTTTTCTTTACTGACTGCGGGGCTGCAGGCCGTGCACATGTTGCTGTTAATGTTCGGGTCCAGTGAAGTCGGGTTCGAAAAATAAATGCAGTCGAGTCGGGTCAAAATATATTTATATGGCATATGTTAATGTCTTACTTTTTACTGTCTTTTAAACTGTTTTATTTTTACTATAATCGAATTACTATTATAGTTTGTAGTTTTATATTTGTAATTATTTTTTATTTGGATATTTTAATTTAGTTTTTATTAATAATCTAAATGAAAATGATAGATGTTACTTTGACAACTAAGTGAATTAAAATAAGTTTAGGGGGTTTTTTTATATTTATTGTATTTTAGTTATGTATTTATTTTAAAGTAACAAAAATGTTTTTTTTTGTTGTTTTTTTTTTATGGTTTTAGTGTTAGTTGACTAAACCCTAGTTTCATTTCTCTATTCTTTTATAGCACTATTGATATGGACAAACCTGAAGTCATGGATTCTGTGAAAGCTCTAGAGAAGAGTGAAAAGTTTGCAGAGCAGAGCGCGAGACGTTACAGAACCCGTTCAGAATGGCCTGGACTCCACATGTGCCTCAGTGTCCTCAAGCCCCACTGAGAAAACTAGACTCACTGAACCAAGGTTAGTACTGTTCTGCTGTTTTCATTTATTATTACCATTAGATGGTGCAAAACCTCTGTGTTAATCACAGAGTTCATAACAGTGTTCAGTGGCTATAGTTTGCTGTTGTGAACACACTAAGAGTGTTATCAAATTTGCCAAAATAGAAAATAGTTAAATTTCAAAAAGGGAAGTTTATGTGTGGCGCTAAGGCAAACAACTGTCAATAAGTACAGACTCCAGTAAAATACAATGTAGCAACAATGTCAAACATTATTTGCCGTAATTGTTTTAAATGAGCCACTGTTAATTTAAACACCATATATTAATTGTTTTCATGGCTTTGTCTACTTCCTGTGGGTAATAATGTGTGTGTGTGTGTGTATATATATATGTTTTAATGTGTGATTAGGACACATGGTGTATCAGGTCAAGCAATTCCAAATCTATTCAAGCAATTCCTCAAGACAATTTGTTATCTGAACAGCATTCCTTTCAACTTTATTTTGGGAACATTTTTTATGATTGTAGATTATAGTGACTTTGGCACAGTTTACAGGGCTCAACGCTAAGGGATTTTTTTCTTGCCAGTGGTTAAAATTTTCATTTGCCCTGCCAATATTTTATTTTATGGAGGACAAAACCTGCAGAAATAAAAAAATATGTAGATAAATAAATAAAATAACAGGAAAATAAATAAATAAATAAATGACTTCATAAAAAACAAATATAGTTCATTTGTAATAAAATTTGACCCTGAGTTATTTTTATTACTTGTTTCCTTTATTTAATATATTATTTTATGTATTTATTTTTACATTTATTTTTATTCTTTTGAAATGTATTTACTTATTGTGTCATTTATTTTTATATTTATTTAATTGATTATTTTATGTATTTATTTATGTTTAAATTATTTATTTAATTTATTTATTTATTCCTAATATGTACCTTTATTTTCAGATTTATTTATTCATTTAGAGCTCATGCAGAAGCATCAGCTCAAACTAACGATAGAGATCGGCTAAGTTTGCTACAGGATGTGTCAATCAACTGGAGAGTTTGCAAGATATTTTCACAGATCCACATTACGCCATAATATTTTTATAACGACTGGGGGAATTTCAGCTTTTTATCCTCATAGTTTCATCATTAAGCATGAAACCATCAACGTCATCGATGATTTCTAGGTTGATGATGCCTCTACACTCATTCAGTAAAGGTTTCTAAGGCTGGTGTTCATTTTGTAATCACAGAGCAATGCTGTAATCTGTAATCATATAAGCACTATTTCTCATTTACAGTGATTCAGTTGCTGTAGAAGACACTGAGGCCATAGGTGAGGTTCCAGTGTTGAGCGAGGCGACATTAGTGGAGGAAGTTGTAAAATGATGCAGAAACTGGACCTGCAAACAACAAAGAGACAAGATGAAAAGGAGAAACCGGAAAAGGAAGCTAGTGTTGCACAGAAAGACGAAGGAAAAGAAGACACTTCTGCCACCCCAAAATCAGAGATCCTTTTCAGCAGTGGCACAGTAGAAGTGAAGCTGATACAGAAAGATACAGAAGAGAGTGTGGAGGAAGCGCACGAGCATTGGATGAGTATGTGTCTCTTTTTTTATTCTGTTTTCCAGCAATACCTTTAGATTGGAAAGCAGGTGGTCAAGGCATTTGGACACCAAATCTGTTGATAATTAGACAAAAATTAATTACAAGACAAGATTATGCTTAGTCTTGCAACTCCTTCAACCAAGAATTATGTTTACAATAATGGAACTATCCAATTTATAATAGTGTGATTTTCACAAACAATATGTGAACAACTGACATAAAAGAGCTGAAGAATGATCAGCTCACAGAGCCTCTTTATATCCAGTTAGACTTGCCCTGGATGATGAATCATTATCATCTGGGATGTTGTACTTTAATATAACAGTTTTTAGCTCTTCCAGCTAGACTCCCTCATGACTACTACGTCATACTAACATCATATCATGATAGTTTCCTCTTAATCCCATAGGAGCGCAGACCTATATCTGGGAGCTGAGGAGATTGAAATATTGGAGCCAGCAATAACAAGCCACCCAAACCACTGCTGGAGCTCATAAGTATTAATGATTTTTTTTGTTTTATATCATGGTATCAATACCATCTAATACGCATCTAATTGCAGTTGAAGGGTTCGTATACCTAAAAAATGAAAATGAAGTCATCATTTAATCACCCTGGTGTTATTCTAAAATGCCATATAACCTTCTTTATTTTTTTGGACCACAAAAAAAAAAGCAAAAAAAAAAAGCAGAATTTTTTAAAAATGGGCTTGTCCATATAACTCTTATTAGCACTGCAGTTCACTCTAACTCGCCCACAAAAAGCACATTGTGTTCCCATGTCAACTGTAATTCAGACTTATCTGACAATGGGAGTTTCTGGTCCATATGCTCTTATCTGTACTTTACAGATATATATATATATATGTATATATATATATATATATATTATATATATGCAAGATTTTCACCTTCATTTAAATAATGGCTTCAGGGGTCCAACCGCAAATGGGAATCTTTCTTTCCTTTAAGATTTTTTGGTTTTTTTTTATTATGACTTTTTGTTTTTTTTCTAGAATGGATGTTTATTTTTTTCAGTTCATACCAGTCTTGGATTGCAATTACTTGTGGTTTGATTTTCACCTTAACGTTTAATTTTCAAGTCAAAGAACTTTTATTCATATAGTGCTTTATACAATATGGATGGTGCTAAAGCAGCTTTACAGTTTTAAACGGTAAATTATTTTTTTAAATTCAATAGAAAATGACTGAAAAATGCAGGAGAAAGTGGCTTTTAAACCTGCATCTGCGGTTGGGAGGAGCCGAGTAGGATAATGCTAGTGTGTGCAAATGGTTAATATAAGATATAAATAAAGAAATATATAAATAGATACAGGGCTGTCAACTCTCAGGCATTCAACATGAGACCGTTAGAATTCACTCAATGCTAAACTTCACACATAGACATGATGTAAATAAGATATTACATGTGCAGCTTATAGAGCTTCATTAATTATATCGGAACATAGTAAGATTGCGACTAGAGTCAGTTAGAATATATTGAAATATTGTGATTTTGAGAAGTGTGTGTGACTTTTAGTAATTATAACCAGACCAACGACCACATACCTGTACATGCAGCAAAGTTTCGAGGAGTGACATATATCCCGCATACTTCATATAAATGCGGGACTCACTTTCAAAATACTTGTTTGCTATCAAGGTTAGTTGCTTAGCCTATATCCACCGCCTCGATTGGCAAGTGCAGTATTTCAGTTTAAGTTGAAAAAAATCGCTCCTCTTCATAACATCTCGTCCAACATATGTTGTGATTTTCTGTTTATACCTTTCTCTTGTAATAGTGTCTAAACCGTTTTCTTTCTACCATTTCATCTATTCTGCTTTTCACTTCCTGCCCTCCATCTGAATTGCACGCGTCATCAGAATCACGTGATTGCAAACAAGCTATTCTGCTGTAAAGCAGCTCTAATAAGAGTAAACAGTCAATTTTCAAACCAAAAGGCTACAAATTGCAAGGAACCCAAACTCAATCGGCGACAGAAACAGTTGCAAAATACCCTCAGAACACTTGCAATATATGGCGGGTGTCACATTTCATTCTTGGGTAAATTATCCCTTTAAGGAGTTGTATTACAGACAATCAAATCATTGTGAAAATGTGAAAGGTCCAAAGGTTTTCTACATCCATCTCGATGGGTATTTGTCATGATTTATTTTTCTTCTTGTCTAGTTCCTGGTGTAGAGACCCGATGTAGCTTAGCACCAGCTGTGGACATACTGGCCTACAGTGAGAGAGAATGGAGGGGGAAACAACGGCCAAAAGCTCTCTCATCAGAAAGGTGACCTAACTAACTTTGTAATTTTTTTTTCGCCCGAAATGTATTTAAAGTATGCTATTGGAATTTTGATTGACGTGACTGTGATTGGTTTAAGAATTCTGACTTGCTTCAGTGTGTTTCTTTAAGGGCTACAGCGAGATGTCCAGTAGCTTTAGCGGTCTGAGGAGAGTCAGTCAGAGGCGATAAACATACTGTGCCCTACGAGCCACACTGGATCAGGTGCTGGCAAACAGCACAAATATGGCCCACCTGGCTGCAGGATGAAGGCTTTCTATTGGTGAGGAGACCTCTGTACTCGTAATAACTTCAGTCAGGGTAGGCACCATATGTAAGTCGACTTTAAAGTAACTTTAAAACCCTGGAGCTGTCAAAAGCTGGAGCTATCATTCTGTAGATTTTAGTTGACAAATAAACAGCTAGTAACATGGAGAAAGAGTACTGATTGTTCATTTGCATCAGATAACATATGGCTTCTACCCAGACTAAGGTTTATAAGCTGACAGTAGGTATGTTAACATGCAAATTTCATCAGTCAGAATGAATCCAGTGTGATTTCACATTATTAAAGTTCTGATTATATGAACTGTAAAACATAGCAACGTACATTACTTGTATTTCATACCAAACTTCATTACATGCATATTGCCCAGTCGTTGCATGCAGAAACAGAGAAGGTCACCATATAATGTCACCAGAGCAAACCGTGAGCATAATTAAAGCTTTTCCCTTGACACTGCAAAAAAAAAAAAAAAAAAAAGCTAAAGCCATATATGAGAAGACTTTTTTTTTTTAAACAAATGTTTAGTAAATATTCAGTTTCATGGACTTGAGCAGTTCACAAGACATAAATAACCACATTTGTATGACATAAAAGGGATGTAAACATACACATCATGACACAGGTACTATATTTTTGATGTAGTATAGCCATCAGTCTTATTAGAAACAGATTGTTTGGATGTGTGTAAACGGAGCTAATGTATGTGTTGTCTTTCTAGCTCAGATTAACAGCTGCTGGTTATTCTCACAGTTACCAGAGAAGATTGAAGCTCAGGAGCATTTGATTGCTACATGGGTGTTTCCCATCAGAATGCAAGTCAGGAAATGAGAAGGAAAGTTCTGTGGAGAGACTGAAATGTTATTTGGATCTCCTTAAGAAGAAGGTGAATCTCTCTTTTTTTCTGCTGTGCATTCCATATATATTATTCAGACATAAAATAGTTTTTATTTTTATTTTTTCACTTGTTTTTTTTAAAGAAATTAATCGTCATCTATTAAATTAATCAAAAGTGACAGGAAAGACATTTAAAATAATTGTAATAAAAATAATTTATTTAAAAAAAAAATGCTGTTTTTGAATGTATTAAACTTTATTGGAAATTAATTTTAATTTATTGTATTAAAAATAATTTATTTAAAAAAAAAATGCTGTTTTTGAATGTACTTTATATGGGTCCCATTGTGAGTTAACATCCGGCAAATTCTAAAAAATTTTGTTTATATATTTTTTAGGGTGCCTGATTTCATAGAAAAGGGGTCTGTCTTTATCACAAATGCATTTTGGCCAAGAATCGGTTTTTTGGACATTTTGTACTTAATAATTTATTTATGTTTTTGTGTTTTTTTTGATTTTATTAAACTTTACTTTCACAAAATGAATATTTCGTTCATGAAATGGATTTTGTGATTGATACAATCCCTATTGTTTATTTAAAGTCAAGTCAAAATTTTGTTGATTCATTATTTAGTATTATATGTAGATTTCAGACATCACTTGGTTGCATCGGACAGACAATAATAAAAAATATTAATTTAACAGTAAATAAATGAAAATAAACAGTAGTGTATTATTACAGTACATATACACTACAGTATTACACAGCTGGAAGTGATTGGTCAGTTACAACAATTATGTACATTATCCTCTACCAAGTAAAAATTCAGGTATCTTTGTAGTTTAATTAGAGAAAATATCATGATAATTTCTGCGTTTTCATGCATTTGTATATTTTATTTGCCTTTTATTCAGTGGCAGGCAGCAGTGGCCTGTGAGAGCCCCAGAGGAGAAGCACGATTTGTGTGAGTCTGTGTTTCAGGGTGGGGAAGAGGAGTATGGTCTTCTGGAAGCACTAAAGTTTCTAATGCTGGCCAAAGCTGTTGAGCTTCATCAAAACATGATGGTAGATCAAGAAGTGCCTGTGTTCTGTTGGCTTCTTTTTTTGCCCGCGACACATCAGAAAAACCCCCAAACCCTTCTGGCCAATCACCTGAGCCAGATCGGCTTCAGTGGAGGGGTAGAACAGGCAAGTATGATGACACTGACAAACTTAAACTCTGTTTCTCTATTCTTCAATTTGAAGACTCCTGCTTTAATATATACTGGCAAAATTTGCTTTGTTTGTTTTAGGTAGAGATGTTTCTATTGGGCTATGCCTTAAAGCACACCATTCAAGCCTTC
Organism: Cyprinus carpio; assembly: GCF_018340385.1. Classification (NCBI taxonomy): domain Eukaryota; kingdom Metazoa; phylum Chordata; class Actinopteri; order Cypriniformes; family Cyprinidae; genus Cyprinus; species Cyprinus carpio. Next base: position 10,406,660 of record NC_056595.1, on the reverse strand, counting down.
CGTCTATATATGACTGACACAGAGGAATTTGTGACACATTACCCAGACGACCACAAGCAGGAGTGGCCCTGCGTGTGGATCGTCACAGAGGACGATCGCCATTACAACGTCCCCGTTAGGAGGAGCATTCAACACCAGCACAGAGAAGATATTACGATGACCTAACAGAGACCTCAGAGGACAAATCTGATCTACAAAGTGGCATGATGTTTGTGTTTTTTGATAATGATCTGTTGGTCATCCTGTGAATAAAGATGAAGGGAATTTACAGCAATCTACCAAGATCAAATTGCAAGCAGAAGTGCTCAGGTTTTTCCCCTGAATGAATCACAGAGCTAACATCAGACAGTCAGGAGATGCTGTGATTAACACTGGTTCAGAAAGGGGGGGAAAAAAAAGAAAGAAAGAAAAAAACCCTTACTGCCTTTTTACATTAATCCTTATTTTTTTGTATTATGCACTGTTGGAAATGGTGTTGATTTACATTGTCAATGTTAAAAAAAAAATACTAAAGGGTTTACAACAATAATTTTAGAGAATTTTTAATTCAAAAGAATGTATTGTGGACATAGTATGGGAAAATGAGGTAGTGGTCTACTCACTGTAAGTTCATTCGTTACATCAAATTTATGTTGTTTCAAAAATATCTAAAACATCTAGAAAATAGCCATGGGCACTGATTGAAGCATTTTTTTTTTTTTTTTTTTTTTTTTTTTTTTTTACAAATATGGATACGTCAGATATGTCTGGTCGGTTTTCTAAACATTAAATGGAAAGGTACTGGTTTAGATTTCTTTCTTTCTGTCTTTTGGCCATAATATTTAAATGAGGGTCTACATACAATATTATCAGTTTTAAAATTAGAGCACTTAGACCAGGGTTTGCCCAAACTCAGTCCTGGAGGGCCAGTGTCCTGCAGAATTTAGATCCAACTTGCCTCAACACACCTTCTGGGAAGTTTCTAGCATGCCTAGCTTGATTAGCTGGTTCAGGAGTGTTTGATTAGGGTGGGAGCTAAACTCTGCAGGACACCGTCCCTCCAGGACTGAGTTTGGGCACCCCTGACTTAGACTCATGAAGTCAGAGTAACATACTGGTGATATAGATGCCAAGAAGAGTTCAAGATGGCTTAATATTTAGCTCATTGTGGAGTGAAGCGAAAGTACTTGGAGTTTTTATTCTGGTGTTTTGTTTTGTTTTGTTTTTTCTGTCCATAAGTTTTTTTTTTTTTTTTTATGACTGACAGATTAACACTGAGTAACATTATTGCCAAAACATACAATGCTATACAGTATTGGTTATGTATAATACCTTTTTTCAAGAACTGGAAGACAAAATCTTTTGAGGAAATATGAATAAAATATTCTATGACTCAATTCAGCCTCTCACTTTAATATGCACAAAAACAAGAAATACTTAAAAGAACAGCTTAGCACAACATTTGTTTAATAGCAATGATGTATTCATATGTGCTTGGGGTTTTATGTGCTTGTGCTGACATTCAGTTAGACAACAAGCACCGAGTAACATGAGCACCTAAAATAAACAGGACCTAAAAACTGCCAAAACTACATTCCATTTAGTAATTTGCAAAACAGATATTGAAAGTGAAGCATACCATAAATTTCTAAGATCTGGAGAAAAAAAAAAAAAAAATTCTATAATGTGGTCCCAGTACAAAATACTGGATCACGTCAGATCTGATCAGAAATGATCTGTTCATGCTTTCACAAAAGATCAAATAAATACCCTTTTTATATAGAAGTTATCTTCAGATCTAAATGTCTCCATAATGACATTCGCAAAGTATACAAAACCTGAATTTTTGCAGTGAATACAAAAATAAATCAACTGACATTTACAATCAAATCTATTCAGTGCCCCAAGTCAGTAAAATAAATTCCTCTTGAACAAGTTATAATACACTCAAAGTGTAACTATTCATTGTGCGTCTCAAGGCAAGAGGAAACACGGTATTTCCCAGGGTAAAAATTCAGATAACAGTACAGTTATTAAAACATCTTTCAAGCCCATTCTTGATGCATTCTTTCTCCTAGGATTTATTATTTTATTTTATTTATTTATTTATTTTCTGACTGTAAGGGTCTATTTTTGGCAAAAATGTTTACAGGCTGCAGAACAGGAACTTTGGAAGACATCTGTGTAAATATGCCTCAGTGCAAAAAAGTGCAGGAGTGCATTTTATGTAGACATGCAAATCTGCTTATCCTACCCCAAACAAGCATCAATCAATCTGACAGTCCCACTGGGGTAATGGAGAGACTGTAGAAATGTAAAAAAAAAAAAAAAAAAATTTATGAAATGATAAAGTACTAGTACTAGTTAGGCTCTTGTCGTCAAAAATCCAAGAAAGGAAAACATGTATCTTCCACCCTTGTTTTTCTTCCCATGCCTAGATTCATTCATCTTCTGTTTCCATCTGCTCATTCTCAGCCTCTTCAATGACATCAAACTCTGTCCTGGAGGTGACTTCATTCATCGGGGAAGAGTTGTCCTCCACAACCATTTCTGCTTCTGGGGTTTTCTTCTGAAAACAGACCGCAAGACTGATAAATATTGCAGAATAGATACGAAGCATTTAAAAGTCAAAAGGCATGTTTTGGTAACACTTTAGATTAGGGATCACTATTCACTATTAACTAGTTGCTTATAAGCATGCATATTTCTAGTATATTGGCTGGTTATTACTACTTATTCTGCATGACCATATTCTAGATCCCTTAACCTTAAACACAATTATTACAACAACTACCTTACTTCCTATCAATTAGCAGCAAATTAGGAGTCTACCGAGGGAAAACTCTTAGTCAATAGCGAATGTGTGTAATCTAAAGTGTTTCCCATTTTAATAATTGTTCTAGAATTAAGATAATACTGTAGCTAAATTCACACAACACTAGTTGGAATTTTTAACTTGATTGTGTAAGGTGTCCGGCATCATCTGCGTCCAGATATTTTAACTGTACAACAGTCCATTATGCTGCTTGATGTTGCAAACTGATTTGTTATTATCATAAACATGTAAACAGCAAACAACATTATGTTCACTACACTTATTCTTATAGTTATCTATCTATAGAGCCTAATGAATCTGAAGTTTTGCACATTCACAGAAAATAGCTTACTTTCACACTGAATAATAAGGTGCACTGGACACTAGCTGTAATATTTCTGCACAACCGTTGACTTTTGCAGTCCGATGGTTCCTCACCTGTTTTCGGTATACGTAACAGGCAGCCACTGCGACCATGGTGGACTCCCCCATGAATCCTGCTAATAAAGACCCCACTCCCAGTGTGGCACCATGCACTCTGCACAAAGACAAAACCCTCAACATGGTAAAACTGGTTTTAAAATAATACCAACTGATTTTAATGCTGTACAGTTGTAGCCCAGTGTTGCTATGATAAAAAAAAAACCCATAAAAGAACAATCTCAGCTTATATTCAAAGTCTGCATTAGCTGAGGAGCGGAATCATAATTAATTCACGAAATGCAGACAGGGATTTGACATTGTTTATTTTTAGACTCACTAAAAAATTCAGAGGCAGCATGAGAGCTAATTACTTCACAGATCACATACTGAGAAGAGAAGCACATTCAGAAGATATTTAAAAGAGATGCATTTAGCATATTTGTATATTCCTCCTGTATACTACTAACCCCATGTAAGGCAGCACTAGAAGGCTGGTGATGAGCACAGCGATGCGCAGAACTGAACTAGGTACCAGCACACAAGTTCTCTTCAACGTCATTAACCAGCCCGTCAGATGAGCTCGAACTGTAACTGATAGCAAAACAGACACAAGGTCACATAAATATAATGCACTGTAAATCATATAAAGTCATATAAAAGAAAATACTTTATGGTACCAGGCACAGGGAAGAAGGAAAAGACTCTCAGTGGAATGATGCAGAGCTGTGCAAAAGCCATATCCACACCAATGACATCTACCAGGATGCGTTCGGAAACATGAGGGGTCCAGAATACAATGAAACACATCTGGAAAACAGACACAGGCATGTGCACTAATTACTTAATTTAGCAGTTTTGTGTCAAAATGTGACATCATATATATATATATATATGTGTTTATGTATATATTATAGAACATGTGGTGTGCACTAATTACTTAATTATTATTTATTATGTGTGTGTATATATATATATCATATATATATATAGTATATATATATATATATATATATATATATATAATGTATATATAAATACATGCATGTATGTATTTAAGAAAAATATGTTTATATATTAAATATATATTTATATATAAATTATATGAATATAAATATATACATGTAAATATTTTCAAAATATATGCTGTATGTGTGTGTATTTATATATACATAATAAATATACACAGTTACACACACATATATAATGTAAACAAAAACTTAATCGTGATTAACTATATATATAATGCTTATTTGGAGCTTAAGTAACAGTACTGTCAATTCTGTCATTTCTGATCAGTTTAATGCATCCTTGTTGAATAAAACTAAAAATAAATAAACAAATAAATAAATAAAACACTGATTTCAAACTTTTGAATGGCAATGCATATCTAATATTAACAAAGTGAACCTACTGTAGTGCCACTAAAAAAAAAAAATAATAATGTGCACCATCATATGCATATCTAGTATATCTAGTGTACATTTAGTTTCACTCCTTCGTTATCCTTAATCTTGAATGTGCCAGTCAGTTTTGACTGTGTCTTTGTTATGAGACACTTCACATTCCAGCAAGACCAGATTATGTAATTGTCTCAGGCTTGACGCCCTGCCTACGGACATTCCTCTTTTCTGGCACAATAGAGTCTGATAAAGGCCTGACATGCCTGTTTACAGTGAAAGATCCTCCACATCTGAACAAGTTAAAGGCCATGGGCTTGAGTCATATAATGTGCACTTGGATTTGGCCTTCACTGCTCACTCCTCACCACAGGTCTACCCATGAACACTTTAGTACTTTTATTTTTTCCTCTGCCTTTTATACTAAAATCCAAACCAATAGTAATGAATGGACTGACGATGGATGTGCAATGTGACAAGGACCAGCACATCAATGCATGCTCAACCTGGGCTATAAAGACAAACGGCAAACATTATGAGTTTGCAGTATTTTTAATATCAAAGAGGTTTTATCTTTAAGATTAAAGATTAATCACCAGATTTTCCTGTCAACCCTATTGGAAAATGACATCTCAGGAACCGCACGCTGGTCGTTTGAGTCTTACCTCTCAGATAGGTCCTTTAAGGTATCTTGGAGAGGTGTGGTGTCCAAGTCGCAACATTTAGCTACTGGGGTGCCTCAAGGCTCAGTTCTTGGACCACTTCTCTTCTCTGTTTACATGGCATCACTAGGTTCTGTCATTCAGAAACAGCTTTTCATATCACTGCTATGCTGATGACACTCAACTCTACTTCTCATTCCATCCTGATGATCCGACGATAGCTGCTCGCATCTCAGCATGTCTAACAGACCTTTCTTGTCAGATGATGGACCATCACATTCAACTCAACCTGGCTAAGACGGAACTGCTTGCGGTTTCAACAAACCCATCACTTTATCAAAATTTCACCATCCTTTTAGTTTCTTGTAAGATAACTCAGCTAGAATAAAACAGCTAGAAACCTTGGAGTTGTGATTGATGATAAGCTGAATTTCTCAGACCACATTGCTAAAACTGCCCGGTCCTGCAGATTTGCTTTAAACAACATTAGGAAGATCAGGCCCTTTCTTTCAGAACATGCAACACAACTCCTTGTTCAAGCTCTTATTCTATCCAGGGTGGACTATTGCAATGCTCTCTTGGCAGGTCTTCCAGCCACTTCTATCAAACCTCTACAATTAATCCAAATTGCCGCTGCAAGATTAATCTTTAATGAGCCAAAAAGAACGCATGTCACACCTCAGTTCATCAATTTGCACTGGCTACCAGTAGCTGCACACATTAAATTCAAGGCATTAATGTTTGCCTGCAAAACCACCACTGGTGGTTATAGTGTTATATAGTTTCACTCTGCACGCATTTACCTAAATTCATTACTTTATTGTTGTTTGCGTTCTGCAACTGAACGGCATATTATTGTGCCATAGGCACAAAATCACTTTCACAGACTTTTTCATTAACTGTTCCCTCCTGGTGGAATGACCTACCCAACTCAATCCGAGCAGCTGAGTCCTCAGCCATGTTCAACAACTGACCAAAAACACATCTGTTCCATCTTTATTTGACCCTCTAACTCTAGTACTTTCTATTCTATTTTAATTCTACTTTATTTTTTCTTTAAAAAAACTAGCTTTCTATTTTTTTCTGTTCTATCTACTTGTTTTTCTTTGTGTGTGTGTGTGTGTGTGTGTGTTTGTTTTATATAGTGTAGTGTGTGTGTGTGTGGGTTATATATATATATATATATATATTATATATATGTGTGTGTGTGTGTGTGTGTGTGTGTGTGTGTGTGTGTGTGTGTGTGTGTGTGTACCTTGCTACTGTGTTAGGCTAACCGTGACTTTTGAAATTATTGTTGCTCTTTTGTTAGTTTTGACTGCTTTTATTGTCCTCATTTGTAAGTCGCTTTGGATAAAAGCTTCTGCTAAATGACTAAATGTAAATGTAAATGTAAGATAATCTAGGAATTCCTGTAGACCTGTGCAATTGAAGCAGCAACATTTTTGTATTTCTCTCCCACTTCAAAATAAAATAAAATAAAAACTTTTATGCAATCACTTTGATTGTTGCATGGTTTGTTAAAAATATTCTCTGCAAGATTATTTGATCTGTTGTTTATGTCATCATCAAGTCATCACTGTCATTATGAAACAAGAAGCAGGAAAGCTGCCAAAGACCTTCAGGCTGTTTTGAGACATCTTCACTGGTGGCACAGGTTTTAACATCTCCATTCACAAAAGTGGGTGTGTAAGATCTACCAACATGTTTTCCTTAATTATTATTTTTTTTTCATTCCTCTAATCCATAATTACACAACCCACATACAAATCATGTGACAGAAATCAAAAACAAATGGTAAAAACTGCAACCCGTCCAACCAAGCTTGTTAGTTTCTTTTTTCTGAGAAATTGTTTAATCTTATTGCATATTATAATTTTGATTTTACATCATTTTTGTCCGTGATAAAATAAAACCTTTACTATATGCCTGACATCTATTTTCCAACAACCCTGGTGGTGTTTTGAGACACAAACAGCTGGACTTGCAGTATATAAATTGTGACTCATTTTAATCTGTTGTTTTTTGTCTGAAGGTCTTGAGGTCAGAGCAGGACAAGTAAACAGAAGAAAAATGGGTTTACGACCAACGTGAGAACTGAAAACAGTGTTTACTGGTTTTATGGCATGTGAAAAATGCACACCGTTTTCATGTGCAGGAGAGGATCCATGTTTTATGTTGGAACTTGAGTGGCTGATCTGAACAGACTCAGACTTGACATACCAATTGAAACTAAAAACATTATGAAAATATCCTCTGGGTAAATTTATTTGATTATGTTTAAGGATTTATATTTGTATTTGTATTATATACTCAAAAAATTGTGAACACACACACACACACACATATATATATATGCAGAATTTCTGACACTTTTTGGATAAAAGATACTGGTAAATTATTAAATGATAAAAGATAGTGTAAATTATTAAATCTAAGAGGGTAGATATAAATACCTAAAGCTAAACAGCATTAATATGATTTATCTTGAGGTTTAAAAAAAGCCCTACACTACCATCTAAAAGTTTTGGGTAAGACTCTTTATTTCCGTTTTTTTGAAACAATTGTCTTATGTACACCAAGGCTGCATTTACTCAATCCAAAATACAGCGATAACAGTAATAATAATGATATTACAATTTAAAATTATTTATTAAAGTGTAACTTATTCCTTATTAATAACTGTTGAAACTGTTGTACTGCTTAACATATTTGTGAAATCCATAAACATTTTTTTTTCAGGATACTTTGATGAATAGAATGTTCAAAATAACAGCATTTATGATTTTTGTTTCGGGATTTTTTAACATTATAAATGTCCTCACTTTAATTTTTAATCAATTTATGTATATAATACATACACATATATATATATGTATGTATGTATGTATATATTTGTGTGTGTGTGTGTGTGTGTGTGTGTGTGTGTGTGTGTGTGCGTGCGTGTGTGTGTGTGTATATATTGTAATGACTAATTCAATGATTAATAGATCTTACCGTTAAGGAGAGGAGAAAACAGCAAAGCGTGAACCTCTTGATATGTGATTTGGTGACTGTCAGACCACTGGCTAACTTATTAGTAGGGTTATTCTGTAAAAAAAAAGAAGTACAGATACTATTGTTTATCTTCCAAATGATACAGGTTATGCTTGTGTGGAAAAAACTATTTTTGATATGATTTAATTAAAAAATAAGACAATGTAATACATTCAATGCATATTTAAAACATACTAATTTGGCACCATCCATCAAACCATCGAAAAACAAGAAAGATGTTATCACACCCACGACAGAACAATGTGCATCAAAAATGAAAACCATGTTGTTATCTTTCTTGTCTACTAGGAGAACATTGAGTGCTAGCGACGGCAAAAACATCATTTAGAAGATACAAAACAAGTTCTCCCCAACCTAAATCTTTCACTCAATCTCACCAACACAATCATAAAATTCAAACCGAATGCCTCTTAAACAACAGAAAGATGATACTGGTCTCTAATCCGAAAGGGGCAAAACCTAAACGTTTAATCAGGCACATGTCAGTCTGACAGCTGTAGGTCTTTGAATGGTACATAATTATCTGCAGGACGAGGCATTTTATTGTGAAAACTAGTCATAGGGTGTTGACTAAAAAACATTCCAAAGCCTCAGGACGAACCAAACTAATAAAAGTTACTAAAGTCTTACATAAATCTCTTACCAAACAACAAAAGACAATAATATACAGTGGGTACGGAAAGTATTCAGACCCCCTTAAATTTTTCACTCTTTGTTATATCGCAGCCATTTGCTAAAATCATTTAAGTTCCATTTTTTTTTCCTCATTAATGTACACCACAGCACCCATATTGACAGAAAAACACAGAATTGTTGACATTTTTGCAGATTTATTAAAAAAGAAAAACTTAAATATCACATGGTCCTAAGTATTCAGACCCTTTGCTGTGACACTCATATATTTAACTCAGGTGCTGTCCATTTCCACCTTCATTTGAGTCCAGCTGTGTTTGATTATACTGATTGGACTTGACTAGGAAAGCCACATACCTGTCTATGTAAGACCTTACAGCTCATTGCATGTCAGAGCAAATGAGAATCATGAGGTCAAAGGAACTGCCTGAAGAGCTCAGAGACAGAATTGTGGCAAGGCACAGATCTGGCCAAGGTTACAAAAAAATTTCTGCTGCAACTTAAGGTTCCTAAGAGCACAGTGGCCTCCATAATCCTTAAATGGAAGACATTTGGGATGACCAGAACCCTTCCTAGAGCTGGCCGTCCGGCCAAACTGAGCTATCAGTGGAGAAGAGCCTTGGTGAGAGAGGTAAAGAAGAAACCAAAAGTTCACTGTGGCTGAGCTCCAGAGATGCAGTCGGGAGATGGGAGAAAGTTGTAGAAAGTCAACCATCACTGCAGCCCTCCACCAGTCGGGGCTTTATGGCAGAGTGGCCCGACGGAAGCCTCTCCTATAAGATTCTCTGGTCTGATGAGACCAAGATAGAACTTTTTGGCCTTAATTCTAAGCGGTACGTGTGGAGAAAACCAGGCACTGCTCATCACCTGTCCAATACAGTCCCAACAGTGAAGCATGGTGGTGGCAGCATCATGCTGTGAGGGTGTTTTTCAGCTGCAGGGACAGGACGACTGGTTGCTATCGAGGGAAAGATGAATGCGGCCAAGTACAGGGATATCCTGGACGAAAACCTTCTCCAGAGTGCTCAGGACCTCAGACTGGGCCGATGGTTCACCTTCCAACAAGACAATGACCCTAAGCACACAGCTAAAATAATGAAGGAGTGGCTTCACAACAACTCCGTGACTGTTCTTGAATGGCCCAGCCAGAACCCTGACTTAAACCCAACTCTGGAGAGACCTGAAAATGGCTGTCCACCAACGTTTACCACCCAACCTGACAGAACTGGAGAGGATCTGCATGGAGGAATGGCAGAGGATCCCCAAATGACAGAGGCTCTCTTCCTCCCTCAATACCCATGGCTGAAGTGCCCTTGAGCAAGGCACCCCCAGTTGCTCCCCGGGCGCTGGATATATAGCTGCCCACTGCTCCGGGTGTGTGTTCACGGTGTGTTCACTTCTCACTGCTGTGTGTGTGCATTTGGATGGGTTAAGTGCAGAGCACCAATTCCGAGTATGGGTTACCATACTTGGCAAATGTCACGACTTTCAGTTTTTTTTCACTTTTCAAATCCAGGTGTGAAAAACTTGTTGCATCTTTCCCAAAAAGACTCATGGCTGTATTAGATCAAAAGGGAGCTTCTACTAAATACTGAGCAAAGTGTCTGAATACTTAGGACCATGTGATATTTCAGTTTTTCTTTTTTAATAAATGTGCAAAAATGTTACTGAGTCTGTGTTTTTCTGTCAATATGGGTTGCTGTTTGTACATTAATGAGGAAAAAAATTTACTTAAATGATTTTAGCAAATGGCTGCAATATAACAAAGAGTGAAAAATTTAAGGGGGTCTGAATACTTTCCGTACCCACTGTACATTAAGAAGTTGAATAGTTAGTCAGTCTTCTTCGCCTCTAGCAAGAGATAGGGCATCAATGACCGTCCTCCATCTGACCCTGTTGGGGGCCGTTCTCTTGGCTTCCGCCCATGTCAGGTTTTTATTTGGAACCTCAGTCTTGTCTCCGGGTTTTGCAACTTTTTCACATATAATTTTTCTCTCCCGTACTTCCTCCTTGGAGCTCTAGCTAGTTTTAGCTTCATCACTCCAACTACGAGGTGGTGGTCCTATATCTGCGCTTCTCCTGGCCCATACATCCTGAAGTGAGGATCTCCACCTCTTGCTCACAAGGAAGTGGTTGATCTGGTTTTCGGTCAATCCGTTTGGGAAAATCCAGGTAACTTTTTGGCACTCTTTATGCGGGAATCAGGTTCCTCCTATTGACAATCCATTTGCCTGGCACATCTCTATCAAACGTTCTCCATTTTCATTTGAAGTTCCCGTGCCTTCTTTCCCTATAACGTCTTCTTTTCCTGTATTTTCGGTACCAACTTTGGCATTGAAGTCTCCAATGACAATTTTGATGTCTCTTTTTTTTATCTTTTGCAGAATTGCTTGGAGTTGATGGTAGAAGGCTTCTTTGTCTTCGGCATCATCTGTGGGCGCATACGCTTGGATTGTGTTATGGTTTGTTTGAAGTACATTCAATTATGTCTGTGATGTGTTTTTTCTTTAACATGTTCCCACTCCAGCAGTCCTGCTGCAGCTTCCTTGGTTATGGAAATGTTTACGGAAACTCAACGATCAGCCGACCACAAGGATAGCCCTCAGGTAAAATCCTCGGAGGGAAGAAATAACTCCATTCACGACTAAGGGGAGCAAAGAATGAAGCTAGTAAAGCGGATGTTGCTGACCCCCAAACACCAAAATTGGATTGGGACTTGGAATGTGCAGACCCTGTACCAACTGGGAAAAACCGCACAACTAGCCAGTGAAATTAAGAGATTGCAGCTAGCAATCATTGGAGTGAGTGAAATGCGATGGACAAACTTTGGAAAGACACAGCTCACTACCGGATAGACTTTCCTGTGCTCAGCACCCAGAGATGAGGGAGAGAAAGTAGCCAACCATGAAAGAGAAAGAATTTGAATAGGTCCTACATTTTAAATAAGCTTTTATTTATTTTTTTTGTCTGTAAAAAACATGCTGTGACATTCATGATGGTTGCCAGGGAGCTGCTATGCAGTTGCTAGTCAAAACCTTCACCTACCTTATCGAAAGCTGGATAGACAGCACGCAGTTCTGTTAACCACCCGTAGGGCATATGACCAACCGGATATGTTGCTGTGAGTACTGCTACTGCCTAGCAAACACACACAATTTGGTTAGAACTGGCTGCTGTGTGTTGGTGTGCATACTTTTATTCATCAGTACTCACTTCAGTTGATGCAGCGCTGCCTTTGAGGTCCCGAGAGACAAACAGATTGACAATGGGCCTGCTGATGCGCTGAGTGGCCAAAATGAGGGCAAGCGGCCACCAGAAACTAAGCATCTTCCTTACGGTGACATCGCCCTGGAAGTGACCAAAAGTACTCTGAATATAGGAAGCAACTTTCTGATCTGTCTGCAAAAATCTTTTTGATAAACATACCCCCTGTTCGAGGCTGCTTGATTCAGGAATGTTGTCATGGACATTACAGTAGTAACCCAGTCCCACAATAGTGAACCGCACCAGAGCTCCCATATACAGAGACAGAATGGGAATAAGAAGAGGCTCTAAACATGCCAGGTTACTCTGGAGAAGAATCGCCACAAATATTATCTGTAGGCGAACAGAAGAGTAAAAAATCAATTAAATATTTGGCAAGTTTAAGTACATGTTTTAATGCATGACAAACCTGCAAAAATATTTATGCATCCAATATTTAAAAATAGAGATACCCTGTTGCTGCTACAAGCTATGCAAATTTGCAATGCAAACTGAGTGCTCAAAATAGCCCTTTGGCAGGTAGCAAAAAAAAAAAAAACTCCAAGATTTGCATATACATATTGTGCCAGAAATTGTATATATGTTAAACTATTTAATATTAGTTTAATTAAATCATGTTAGTTAAATAATATTTTAAATAATGATAATCTTTATCTTTAAGCTATGCTACATTACATTAAAATGTTTAAATGTCATATCTTTTTTGTTGTTTTTTGTTTTGTTTTTTTGTTGTGCTTATTGTGCTGTCGTATGACTATTTCTTTTACAATTACTAATTTTTAAAAACTAATTTCATATTTGAATTTTTACTTATTTATACTACCATTCAAAAGCTTGGTCAGGACATTTTTTATTTTTTTTTAATTAATACTTTTGTTCAGCAAGAATGCAGAAAATGAATAACAGTAATGTTTCTTGAGCACCAAATCAGCATATTATAATTATTTTGGAAGATTATTTTTTTTTTTGATAATTTTATTATTTTTTGTTATTTAAAGTGTATTATTATTTTTAAAATGTATTAATATTTTAAACAGTTTTAATGTTTTACTATATCAAATAAATTCAGACTATAGGACTGTTGCACGAAGCCAGTTTTTTTTTTTTTTTTAATAGGTAAGTTTGCATTTAGTTTGAGCAAACTCTGAGCTTTCAGGCTCAAAAAGGTGGGTTGGTTTTGAGCAGGTTCAGTTCGTTTGGATGATGTGAACGCTGTCTTCCGAACTCGGGTGCGCACTCACGAACCATACACGAGTCCGCTTAAACTGTAGGAATGATGTTATTTGGATGGTGAGCTGTATTGGATTTCCGCCATATATATTGTTTGGTGTAGAGGTCAAATAATTCCGTTTTAGTCTCTTCTGCCTCAGAATCTTCAAGGTTTGTGTTGGCAAAGCTCAGTCTTGACTGCATGTGGCTTTTTTTGAGGAATGGCTTTTTTAGTGCAACCCTCCCATACAAGCCAGATTTGTGGAGAATTTGTGATACTGTCATCACATGCACACAATGACCACTCTTTATCATAAATTCCTGCAACTGCTTCAGAGTTGCTGTTGGCCTCTTGGTCGCCTCTCTGACCAGTTTCCTCCTGGCTCTTTCATCCAGTTTGGAGTGACGTCCTGATCCAGGGAGGGGTCTGTGTTGTACCAAATTCCTTCCACTTCTTAATAATAGACTTCACTGTGCTTCTAGGCATTGATAAAGCCTTTGAGATCTTTTGACAGTAGCTACATTTACATGCACAATTTTTGGTTCAATTGGACTGAAATCATTCTGATTGATAAATCTGAATGTAGTGTTTACATGAACGCTAAATAAAGTGATCGGGTTGATGTGTGTGTTTATATGTCACAAGCTTCAAATCGGAATTGATTTTTTTTTTTACATGCGCACACTGTACAAATATAGAGTTTCTCACTGTTTGCACATAATAACCACTCTCCTACACAGTTTCTTTATTTGTTTTAAACAGCAGAATTAATATTTATCCATTTATGGATAATTATACATATAAACTGCTGTGCTGCACTGCTCATATTTATCATGCAGTAAAAAAGCCCCTCCCCACCCCCAAAATGGCCTGCCTGAGGATGAGAATCCAAAACAAGAACTGGTGGGAGGCTGTCCTACTCCACTTCACATTTGCAGAGTGAAAGGAGAGTTTTATAATGACATGACAAGCATTTATAAGACACTTCATTTAAAAGGAAGAACCGCTCGTTCTGTGCGTCATACGCTATAATGATATTTCTGCATTATTGCACATGCGCAGTCCTTTCAGTTTTCGGGGTCCGCAAGCTCTAAAATGGAAGGCATCATGGCACGTCCGAATCCAAATTCTGCTTCACTTCCTGTCTCCGGAGGTACCTTCTTCTGATCTAATTTTGAAGGCAGCATAGATGTATCCTTCGCTGCCTTTGATATCCCACAATCATGTGTGTTCCATTCCGTGACGGTTGAGCTAAAAAAAAGATGGCGTGTGAAAGTTGCGTTTGGAGGTCAGTAGTGAGAAATCAGTATTATAGTAATTATTCATTTAGTTATCACCAAAGCTTTCTATATTTTTCTGTAGATCATTAAATCGTTACGCTGCCTCAGAAGCCTGTCCAAAATCAGTTTCATGAGGTGACTTTGTGCGCAAATACGGCAGCGAGGCAAGTTTTTGAATGCAGCCTAAGTGATTGTTTTTTTTGTTTTTTGTTCTTTCTGACATGTTGGGTGTTATATCTTTCATTTGGATGTTAAAACAAAAACCATCCGTCTTCATTTCAGGCTGCAAAGCAACAAAATGTGATTATTTTAAAGGGGGTGATTCTTCTCTATATCAACTGTAAATTCTTAAATTCAGTTGATTCATTTGCATAGTCAGATATTTTATTTCTGTTGCCTTATCAAACTTTTGCTGCAGCAGCAGTGTTTATTTCTGCACTGTAAATGCATTTAAATCCATTATGTTTTTTAAAAAACAACATCTCTTAATCTTCAGCAGAGAAGTGTATTGTGCCAACTCTCACAAAAATGAATCAAACTGACGCTTTCCATTTTCTGTGTGATTGGCTGTTTGCTGCACGTGTCACACTTTCAGGTGCACGTGCTCCAGAGTTAACCAGAAACTCTGGATCAAACCCTGAGTTGACAGAGGATGTTTATATCGAGCGCTGTGAGCCTGCTGAACCTGATCCAAACCAAGTGGGATATTGTTTGGTTTTGTCAAATTTAAACCTACTCTGAAACAAAAATTATAATTGGCGATTTTTCTCTTGAAATTGTAATTGCAATTATTAATTACGATTACCACAATTTACATTGAATGATGTTTATACCATTGTTGGAAGCAACTGCATGTCATATATTTTTATATGAAAATATACAAGCTAAAAACACTCTAATTAAAAAAACTTTTATTGCTTTTCTATAGTACTAAAAGTAGGGTAGGCATTTTTTCAAAAGCGCTTTTTTTTTTTTAAAAAAATGAGTCGGTCGAGTACCAAAACAAACTTGTAGCCAATCAGCAGTGAGGGGCGTGTCTACTCATGATGTGGAGGAGAGAGCGCTCAGTGCACAGGACGGTCATTAGCCTAGCCGAGCGACGACAGAAAGATAGAGATGGCAGATAAAAAAATGTCTGCGGAACAAAAGAAAGCTTACTATAAGGCAAGAAGTAGGACCCGTGTAAATTTCGGATCAGCTTTCCAGTGCTGGAGAGAACTCAAGGACCGGGAAGGCTTGTGATTGGACTCCGAGGTTGTTTTGTTTCTTCTCGATAGATGAGTAACATTGGTTGTGCTTTGTTTCACAGAACGTATATATGCTGGCTTTTGCTTTAATATGCTTGTGTGTCATGTTCACTCGTTTGTTCATCAGCACTCGTATTGTCCTTCCCTTCAGTTATGATAAAGACACATTCATTTCCACACCCTATAATTCTGGAGCGTCTAAACCTCCTCCTGGAGCGTCTGTTTCAAGCATCAGCTCCCAAAGTGTGTCCGAAAAGTAAGATAATATGTTTAAAACAGGAGATAATAATACAGCAGATTCCGCCATAATCCTTGCTTGGGTTGCGTACGTATGTGTGGGGCGGAGCTATCAAAATAGGGGTGAGACCCTTTTGGGGTAGGGGCGTGTTTGTTTTGGTGATTTGAAATATCAACACTGGCTACTAGAAATCACTTACCCCACCTTTAAGTCTCAAATGTCAGCTATACATTAACTGGATTGGTTTCTTCTTTAAATAAATAAATTAATTAAAAAGTAAAAATTTGCAAGGTATTATAATGTTATACTAAAACTAAAATTTAAACAATGGAAAAACCTTTAGGCTAACCTGTAGAAAGAAAAAAAAAACATCTTAAGCACGTAGAATAACATAAGTTGACTTTGAACTATTAATTGCTGCTTTGAATGATTATGTCATTGTGGCATCCGTAACTGTAATCACGATTCAATTTTATTATTTATGCAGCCCTAGTAATCATTACATACCTCTTTCAAAAACATTTCCAAAGAATCATACCGACCTCAAACTTTTGAACAGTAGTGTATGTACCATTTGCCATTGTTTTGATATTATTATTTATTTTAATGATATCTTTGTGGGCTATAAATAAAGAAATAAGTCTATTTTTTAGAAATAAGGCAAACTGTCCATTCAAGGTCAAAGACAATGACAATGTTTGGGAGCAGTAATTTTCCTTTGCTTGTTTGTGCTAATCAGAAGGACAATTAAACATCAGGAAATACACAACTAAGATTATTTAATAAACTCTTATCACTTTATCTCCTGCTTCCTGCTTTTTCTCTGCCTCTTTTCTGATAGGAGACTTAATAAACGTTTAACATTTGAATATCAGACCAAAATTTGACAATTAAAAAATTCAGTACAACCCCCTATTTTTTTTTTTTTTTTTTTTTTGTTCAATTGCGGCACAAGGGTTGATGACAGGAACTTAGCATACAAAAGTTTATAGAATTTACAACCTGTGCAATAACATCAGAGATGGAGGCAGATCCCACTAGCAGGCTGTACTTGTGCTTCAGGAGGATTCCAGCATGAATCCATGCCTTTGGAGCAAAATCAAATTAGTTCAAATGAAAAAAAGTGTGCACCATTCTATTTTGACTATTTCTGCAGTATGCATACTGTGTACAGTAGATGAATTATCTGCATGCATGGAATACCACATGAAAACTATACTATAATAAAATTGCCAACAATTGCAGTATACAGAATATAGTTCTTAAAATTCTTTATACCATAATGCAATGCACTTAATGTGACCATCCGTTTGCATTTTATAATTAAAAAAGTAAAATTAGCTGCCATTTTTACATTTCTTGTTTACACTTCTGGTGGCAAGATTTACTGCATTTTACACAAATCAAACAAATTAATTTTCTTTGCATAGCACATGCTACAATACTAAACAATTGTCTGTAAGCAAAGTATGCAGCAAAAACTATCCGAATTCTAATCCAAAAGATGATCTTGAATCTTATATTAAAGTTATAATATGAAGTTCATACTCACCATTGCATCTAATAATGGAAATACAGCGAGGTACAGGAATGCCTTTCTCGTCTTGTTTCCTACTGAATCATCCACATGGTGGAGCTTATTTATGATGTAATAGCCCAGATCTGTGTAAGCTGGGGAAATGTGACAGTTTTTAATAAAGGCTTTCCATTGAAGAAATCTAGTAATCTAGAAACTGTATTCACAAGACAGACACACCTATTAGGATGTGGAGGATGATGGCAATGACCCCAGCCACAACCATACAGAGGACCGCCTTGGTTCTCTCCTTCTTACTGTTGACAAACACGAGTCCCACATTTTTGAAGTCGCTCATGGGTCCAGTGAAGAACTTCATAAGCGAGTATGCCAGACCATAGCTGGCCAACATCTCAACCCTGTCCTCTTTCACAGAAGCGATCCCCCTGTTTAGTGCCTGAATCAGGCATGAGAAAGAGAAAGGGCACGTTTCATTGCTGTGTGTGTGAACACGTATAAAAGACGGCTCAAAAAAAAGTAAGAGAACATCTTATCACAGTATAACACCAGACAGTTAAAAAGGGATAGGAAGCAGAAGTGATTATGAATCAGTTTTATCTTCTTTAGTGCAAGTGACAACAGGTGCACTAGAGAGGCAAAAGCAAGACAATTAAAAGGAAATGGTTTTGCAGGTGGTGGTCACAGAGAATTACTCTCTCCTTATCCTTCCTGACTTAAGTTAGCTTATTGTTGTCTTTTCTGAGGAATATTATCTTACGTGACTATTCACAAGCTGTATTATTGATGGAATAAATGCCTGGAAATAATATTTAACATTTTTCAAATCCATTTGTCTCAGCCTTTAAATTCTGTAAAATTTTATCACAGACTACAAACACTTAATGTGTTTTTACGCTCTTTAATGTGGCATGAGATCATTTTATTCACCTCAGTTCAAGCAGTGAATCAATCACCTTTTCCTCTTTTCTACTAGTTATAGCACTAAATAAACATTAGTGAATATCAGGCATGTTGACAATAATCAGAACAATTTAATAAAATGAATGTAATCAAGTCTCATATAATCAATCAATCAATGTTTTGGAAAAACAATTACAAAACATTTCGTAACAAAACATTCACCTCAGAAAAGCCAACAATGTACATACTTCAGACTTTATAACTTTAACATTTTATTATTGCTGTTTTTCACGTTGAATCCAAGAATGCAAGGTTAGTTGGCACAGACTTTTTTCACATTAATTAACTTTATACACGCAATGTAACATGGCTAAATATTAAGACTTTAATCTATTAATTTGAAATCTCTGAAATGACCTCCAGCTGGCTACTTGTGTGCATGTTTTTGACCAAACTGCCAGAATGAAATCCTCAGAGCCACTGTCAGATCTTATGTGGCCTCATGTGGCAAGAGTGTGTAGGCAGCTCCTGAATGACGAAGGCACTGACTGACCCTCACATTCCCCAGACCTGAATGCAATTGAGAACCTCTGGGATGTTACATATTGGAGCATCCAAATCTGCTAATTAGCATGACAGACTGTCCAGGAGCTTAGTGCTGCCCTGATCCATGTCTGGCAGGAGATCCTGCAGGAAACAATCCACTATCTCATCAGGAGCATGCCCAGCCATCCTCAGGAGTGCATACAGACACATGGGCACATAAACACTACAGACTTACATTATGAGTTGCCATGATTAAATTCAAGAAAGTTGGATCAGTCTGTAACTTTTTACTTTGATTTTCAGTGTGATTTTAAATCCATCCCTCAATGGGTTAATGATTTTGGCTTTCACTGACTATTGCACCAAAAAAAAAAAAACCCTGCCTAACTGTTGACCATTTCCACTATTAGTGTCAGGGAAAAGACCAATAGACTTGAAACCAGTTGCATTCAGGGGAATTCTAGATTTGCAAAATTCTAGATTGTAAGTTTTTCAGCTAAATTATCAAAGACAAACCAATTAACGAAATAATACAAAAACAACAAAACCACCAACACAGTTCAACTTTGAAAATCTACTTTCATTGTAAGGTGTCCTTGCTCAGGAGAACAAGGGCACGTCACGGATCAAACCTAGTAAGATTCGAACCTAAAACCTTTAGATGAGCCTACTAGCTCACCACTACGCCACGCCACCCTAAGATTTATGATCAGTACTAACCCTGGACTCAACCTGACATTCATGCACCCAAACAAGCCCGAATTGTTTATTTACACTGGTGTTCGTGCCGTAAAAAGCGTTGCATGTCAAAATAGCAGTGTTCAGGTTCAAAGACATCATATCTCACCTGTTCTCCGAAGTCGATGGCTATATTAGTAATGGCTAGCGGCAGCAGAAAGCGAATAAGAGGCCAGTACGCACTGCGTGATAGACAGTCCATCATACCAAATGATGACAATAATGTTTAAGGCATTCGTCCGTGTCGCTTTGTACCGAAGAGTCGCTTTATGGTTTGCGGCTTCCAGCGGCCTGAAGTAAAACGGAGAAAAAACTGGAGACCTTGTCATTCCCAGCGCTCCTGATGAGAAGGTCATCCAGACATTTCGCACTATATGATCATGTCAGTCGCCCGCGAATTAAATCTCACTGTCACGAGGTGCTGATGCAGGAAACCGCTGAAATTCAGCATTTTGGTGTCTAACAGGCTGAAGTCCTTTCGGCTGTGTCTGTTCGCCCGTGTGTGCTATTTATTCTCGTGCAGAACACAGAACACGTGGGGCTTCACAACATCAAGCTCTTCTTCCTTCTCCAGCTGTTCGCGTCAGTCTACTGGGGTGGAAACAATAATGATGAGGATTGATTCATTGTTTCTTATGGAACATCAGTTTGTCTTTGTCTTAACATGCTGTTAGAATAAAATGTCAACGGAAATGATATATTAAGTTACAATGGAAAGTCACGTGTATATATTTTTTTAATCTCTGCTTCCATCTGCTGGAAGTTACAGTATGTGGAGAGACAGACCGGGGCAACTAGACAACTATAAATCAACCTGCCATCTTCAGTGTAAACAAACACAGCCTAGATGTTCTAGAAGTAAGGTTGTCAGTAGCCTAAATATTTGCACTGAGAAAGACTAGATCATAGAAGTGAATTAATGCAGTATATAGTGCCCTTGTTACAGGAGCATTTGCAAGTATGTTAATTAAGCCAATGTATCTTAAATAAGAGTATGCCTCATTAAGAAACCATTGATATTACTAAAAATGTTGGATCAGGTGTGTAACTGATGTGTCAAGTCAAGTCACTTTTATTTATGTGTCAAAAAATCTTGTTAGAAACCAGGCTCAGTCTGGGGGCCAGTTCTCCTCTGGCCAGATGAAGCATGGTGTGGTTTAATTCCAGGCTGCAACGCACATCAGATTGAGCAGAGGACTCATCTGGTTCTCGTGGTCTTGTGTCAATGGATGATGAGGTCTTCACAGGGGATCTGTTTCTAGGGTTTGTCTAGTTGACATGGTCTCCGCTGAGATTCAGGGCTGTAGAGGTCATCTCTAGGTGCTGATCCACCATCTGGACTGGATGATACTAAATCCAGGTGACTGCAGTGACCATCTGATCTGGATACGGACTGGATCTGGGTGGCTATGGTGACCTCAGAATAAACATAAAACAGACTGATATTAGCGTAGATGCCATTCTTCTTACAATGAAATAAGTACACCGGATGTTATGGGAAGTGTTCCTGGATCTGGCTGACCTAATTAATGCAGCCTAACAATCCTTTATTGGATCTGAATTATAGAAAAGTGATCGTGTGTTATGTGTATGCCAGGTTAAAGAAATGCGTCTTTAATCTAGATTTAAACTGACAGAGTGTGTGTGCCTCCCAAACAATGCTAGGTAGTTTGTTCCAGGTTGGACACTAAATGGTAAAAAGTTTTTGCCGCCTGCAGTTGATTTTGATATTCTAGGTAGTATCAAATGGCCAGAGTTTTGAGATCAGAGTTGACAGAACCGGGCTGATATGGTCATACTTCCTGATTCTAGTAAGAACTCTAGCTGCTGCATTTTGGACTAGCTGGAGTTTGTTTATCAAGTGCGCAGAACAACCACCCAATAAAATAATTACAATAATCTAAATTTGAGGTCATGAACAAATGAATTAACGCTTCTGCATTTGACACTGAGAGCATAGGTCGTGATTTAGATGTATTTTTAAGATGGAAAGATGCGGTTTTACAAATGCTAGAAACGCGACTTTCAAAGGAAAGGTTGCTATCAAATAGCACATCTAGGTTGCTAACTGATGATGAAGAATGAACAGCACAGCCATCAAGTGTTAGACAGTGTTCTAGATTATTACACACAGAGGTTTTTGGTCTGATAATTAACACATCTTTTTTTTTTTTTTTTTTTTTTTTTAGAATTTAGCAGTAGAAAATTACTAGTCATCCAGTTTTTTATATCAACTATGCATTCTGTTAGTTTTGCGAATTGGTATGTTTTGTCATGCCGCAAAGAAATATAGAGCTGAGTATCATCAGCATAACAGTGAAAGCTGTTGATATCCCCCAAGGGTAGCATGTGAAGTATCTGTGCAATCAAGTCAACGATATCGCTGGAAATGAAGTGTCCCCGACTAAGCAAGCCAAGAGGTGACAGCAGCAAGGAACCTGAACTCCATCGGTGACAGAATGAAATGAAAAAAACTTTGGGAGAAACCAGGCTCAGTAGGGGGGCCAGTTCTCCTCTGGCCAGTCGAACCAGCAGTTAAATTCCAGGCTGCAGCAAAGACACATTGTGCATAGGACTCAATTGGTATGTCAAGCTGCTTTTAGCTTAAAATATTCCAAGCGTTACTCGTACATTTTTACTAGTAACTATTCAATAAGAGAGCTCTACAGTAAAATTTGTACTAGTAACAATGCCAATTAGAGAGCTCTCTAAATACATTTTTTACTAGTAATAATTCCAATTAGAGAGAAGGAGAGAAGGTCAGGAGAGAAGGCCTTGCTGGCCATGATGGCCCACCACTGGAATTCGCACATCTCTTTAACAGTAGCGGCTCGTGGGTTTTAAAATAGAGGAGGCACACTTTTTGTTTGACCAATTGTATTGGTCTGGGGGGTCCCTGCCGATTATTATTATTATTAGTATTTGCTTAACCACTTCAAAATGGCTTTTTGGTTGTTTTTAGTCAGAACACGTAAACAAAACAACACAACACAGATAAAGCAAGATAATATAACTTCACTTACCTGGTCTGTCACTTGAAGCAAACATCCATCCTTTCTTAAAAGTCTGTGTTAAAAGAGAGCTGCCTGTTGTGCTATTTAATTAAGCCGACTGCTGTAGCCTATATCCAGCTTAGGCATGTTCTCCCTTTATTTTTAATTTGTATATATACCGTTTGAATGACAGCTTGGTAAACTTATCATAAGTACTTGGTACATTATCCCCGCAGTGTATAAATTAATAGCATGTAATTTATGTGCCTATGATGATTGGTTGGTATACCAGAAGGGAGGTTAGCCTCCTCTGCGAGGTTTCTTTTCTCAACACTCCTCAGCACTGAAAGTCAACACTCGATACTGATTGGCTATTTTTTTTTTTTTTTTTTTTACCAACGGAGGCGGGCTGCTTTAAGGTGATTAAAGCGTGCAACAGGAGGTGGTCCAGATGAAGGCCAAAGGTATGACTTTGTCAGTCATTGCAAGAGAAGTTGGTCGTTCCAAATCTGTGATTTCATATATTGCAGCTTTACAATGACACTAATTCAAGTCGCCCCAAAGGGCTGATTGTTCATGTTAGACAAGTGCACAAGAGGACAGAATAATGCAGGTTCAACACTGCAGCTGGATCAGCAATGAACAGGGTATGGATATGTCTCAGCACGTTTAAGAGAAGTCGGACTGAAAGCGCGTTCTGCAGTGACCCAGCACTCATTAGCAGAAATAATCAAAAGGCTAGGTTCACATTTGCTGAGGAGCATGTTGTGTGGAGAGAGGAGGACTGATCCACAGTTCACTTTAGTGAGGAGAGCAAGATTCATTTATTTGGATCTGATAGGAAACATTTTGTTCGGCATCAAAACTGGGGAAAGACTGAAGCCCATGAAATATGGAGGAGAAAGGGTCTTTGTTGGGGGATGTTTCTGCAGCAGGAGTTGGGCCTCTTATACAGGGTACTTAGGTCACACTGCAAAACGGATAAAGCAGTTCCTTGAAGTCAAGAATATTGAAATAATGAAATGGCCAGCTCAGAGTCCTGATCTAAACCCAACTGAAAATCTCTGGAAAATTCTTTGGTGACAAAGTTATGGCTAAGAAACTCATTAGAGTTACCGAACTATGGAAGAGACTGGAAGAAAAGTGGACCTAGATCACACCAGCACAATGTAAGAAACTAGTGATGTCCAGTGGCTGCAGATGTGCTGAAGTCGTTCAAAGCGAGGGCCTCTACATTTCCTAATCATTTCTGACAGCTATAACCCTCTAAAGTTTTAGTTGTAATCATCTTTCGTGCTACAGTGGTTACTGTTCTCTAATTTTGATCACTGTGTTTTCACAAAATAAAGGTTTTTGTTAAAAATGCCTTGGTTATATTGTCAAACATGTTATTGGATCAGTGGTAGCTATACCTACAGCTAATATTCCTTCAAATTTTAAGCAATGAATATTAACAATATTTCAGAAAAAAACAACAACAACAAAAGAGTATTTATAGATTGTATATATTTATCAACTAGATGGTCATTGGCACAAATCCTCAGCAAAGACCACAGGAACCAGACAAGACCTGGCCCTTGTTTCTGCCAAGGTTTTTTTCTCTCAATTTCTGTCACTGATGGAGTTTGGGTGCCTTTTGGCTTGCTTATTTGGGGACTTAATATTACTTAACATTTGGTAATATTATTGACTTGACTGCACAGAGACCATTAAATGAAAACTAAAATTAGCTGGATGACGACATCACTGTTTTCTACACAGCTGCTTTATAGATGAATTGAAATCAGTCCATAATTGATGAACTTGACACAGTTATTAAACTGAACTGACTCAAAAATGCACTGACTTTAATTGAAAAACTGACCGTTTACTATTATCCTCTTTTTAGAGCTCCTTTACAGCAAAAATTTAATTTTGTTTGCAACATTGAAACATTATTTTCCTGTTTAACACTGTAAAGCTGCGTTGACACGATCTGCATTGAATAAAGCGCTATATAAACAAAGGAGACTATTTATTTATTTAATTATTAAATTGAGCACCGTGTTCATAATAGTACTTGACAGCAGAGGGCGCCACATACCAACGTATTATACCAAGCGTCCTGTTGTGGGGTCTTTAAAATCCGAAGCACCTTCAGTAGCCCGATTATAGCCTCCTGGTAATTCTATTCACAGATCACAATACCAAACTAAAACTTTTTAATATTAAATTAGTTTCGCTGATGTTAGAAGTGAAAAACATCTGTATTTTTTCCCTAAATGATCATGGCTTGTAAAATAAATATCATGATCATGGTTTTATAAATCCTATCATTTATTTAAATTTTTCATAAATCAGTCTGAATGTATAACCTAGAAATCACCAAAGTCTTGCATTTTATTTTATCCTTTGCATTATTTACCTTTATAATTATTAGGCATAAACCCAGAAGTTATTTCCTATTACTGACTTAATTTTATTTCAGTTACTTCATTTATTTAAAACAAATTTCACTCGTGCTGTATCTAGTGCATTGGTTTTTAACTTTTTGTCTAAAAGGACACACATTTTCTATGACAGTAATGGATTGTTTTATATTCTTATGATATAACCTAATAATTTAATTCATTGTGCAACATCCTTGGATGTTTGCGGAGGCCCCCTAGTGGATCCCGGGCCCCTGGTTGAGAGACACTGCTCTGGATAACTTGCATTTTGTGACATGCTGAGGTGGTAGTTGATGATGGTTACATTTCTTGATTGTTTTGTTGCAACAACATACTCCATAGCCTACATGTCTTTTTTTCTTATAAACTTATTGATTTCTATGAACATGGTTTCTATAATCAATGCTGTCACTAGTTTTTTTTTTATATGCTTTGTCACAGTCATACAAATTCTAGAAACACTTTCTAGTCAGCACACAAAATATAAGATAAAAAATAAACAAATAAATGAAATAAAAACAAACAAACAAACAAACAAACAAACGGGTATAAGAAGATATCTAATTTCACATTAAGAGAGTGCTCAGTGCTTTACACAATGTTATTTCTATTTAAAACAACAAAAGGGTGATTTCTTTTAACCTAATTTGATTATCTTTGTCCTATTTAAACAGAATAAGACAGAAATAAACAGGAACGGTCTGATTTTGTTGTATCGGTGTTTACTAAAATGAAAATTCATCCTTTTTTCAAAAAAGTAAGCCGTCACAATGACGTCAAATCCCCGCCCACCAGCTTATGCTTCCGCGAGAAAATAGTTCCACATTTATCGAATTCAAAAATAGATGTAACATGTCCTCTAAGTCACTAAAGACTAATTATAGTTTCAAAGACGTCGTTGTGTTTTTAGTTCTTATGTGTGAGCCTGGCGGTGACATTTAATACGCAAACAACGGTGTTTTCGTTTGGCGGGAAACGTTAGTGGCGCAGTCATAAAGTCAGTGGGCGCTGCTTCAGCTCGCGGGAGCTACAGAACTTATTCATCCTGCCACTGACACCCAGGCTATCAGTCTGTCCAGCACCTGAGGGGTGCTCGAGTGCGTAGCGTCGATTACGGTTTCCATCACTTTCTATTTGGCCAGGACTCTGATTCCACTTATGCTGCAAAAGACCGGAGTAAACTATTGGATCTTACGTTTTGTTCCTTATTTTTTGCTCTCTTTTCATTGCATTGCGTCTCGAACAAAATCATTCTGAAACTGCATTTGTTAAATACACGGTAAGGATCCGACATTTGATGCTGCATGCATCTTTTAGCCTTAATATGAATGCAAATATCTTTGTTGTTAAATGGGAGTTTGCATGTTGCACGTTCAAAGAATACTATAGAAGCAGGGCTGTTTTTTAATGTTTTGATAGCAACCCCGCTTTGAGGTTTAATCGCTCCGTTTTTACACATACTGTCATATAACTTAGTTCCTTTATTTAGCTATTTTATCCACCCCATGCATGTTATGCATAGTCTAAATATGTGCATTTTAGGTAAAGCGTTGTGATGTTTAGTTAGACGTTGCATATGCACGATAATAATTCCGATGTGTATTTTTTCACAAGTGTCACAATGCCGGTGAGTGCGAGTTTGGCATATAAAAACTACGATTACGACTACGACTCCATCCAGCCCTACTTCTACTTCGACAACGACGATGAAGATTTCTATCACCATCAGCAAGGACAGACTCAACCTCCAGCTCCCAGCGAGGACATTTGGAAAAAATTCGAGCTGCTGCCCACACCGCCCCTCTCTCCGAGCCGGAGACAGTCGCTCTCCACTGCCGAGCAGCTGGAGATGGTCAGCGAGTTTCTGGGAGACGACGTGGTCAATCAGAGCTTCATTTGCGACGCGGACTATTCCCAGTCCTTCATCAAGTCCATCATCATCCAGGACTGCATGTGGAGCGGCTTTTCCGCTGCTGCCAAGTTGGAGAAAGTGGTTTCTGAGAGATTAGCGTCCCTGCACGCTGCTAGGAAGGAACTGATGTCTGACAGCAGCTCAAATCGACTCAATGCAAGTTATTTGCAGGATGTGAGCACCTCTGCATCAGAATGCATCGACCCTTCTGTGGTCTTCCCGTATCCCCTCCCGGAGTCTGCAAATCTAGCAAGGTTGCTCCATCCGAACCCATGCCTGTCCTGGACACTCCACCTAACAGCTCCAGCAGCAGTGGCAGTGATTCTGGTATGTTATGCATTATCTTGTTATTTATGACACGCATAATCTTGATTTATCTGGTTACTACATGTGCAAGTTCTTGCTTTATTTAAGTGACCTTTACTTGTCATCGGTGAGGGGGTGTGCCAGTCACGGGACTTTATCCTCATACACTTGATGCAATGATTGGTGCAAGTGGTAGTTGTATAAGATCCCTCCACCTCCCCTCTGCTAGACCCAAGTCAGATCTGTAGGAAAAACTGCAGTGTTCAAATATCAGCCGATAAGGAAAGTAGGCGGGGACTGGAATGCAGAGACCCCCCCCCCACCCCACCCTTTGTTGAAAGCCAATTGTCAAATTCCATTAAATTCCCACTGCGCTGTTGTATGAGGTTTTAAATGACCTGATGTTCTAAGTTAATTATTTTTCTGGTTTTAATTCAATTGCAGAAGAAGAAGAGGAGGAGGAAGAAGAGGAGGAGGAGGAAGAGGAAGAGGAAGAAATTGATGTGGTGACTGTGGAAAAGCGACAGAAAAAGAACGAGACGGCAGTGTCAGATTCAAGGTACCCCAGTCCCCTCGTGTTGAAGCGCTGTCACGTCTCCACCCACCAGCACAACTACGCTGCCCACCCCTCCACACGGCATGACCAACCGGCTGTCAAGAGGCTACGACTGGAGGCAAGCAGCAACAACAGCAGCAGGCATGTGAAACAATGACGAGTCCCCGGACATCGGATTCTGAGGACAATGACAAACGCAGGACTCACAATGTGCTGGAGCGCCAACGCAGAAATGAACTCAAACTCAGCTTTTTCGCATTACGGGATGAGATCCCTGATGTTGCAAATAATGAGAAAGCCGCTAAAGTGGTTATCCTAAAAAAGGCGACAGAGTGCATCCACAGCATGCAGTTGGATGAGCAAAGGCTGCTGTCCATCAAAGAACAGCTGAGGCGAAAGAGCGAACAGTTTAAACACAGGCTGCAGCTGCTGCGAAGTTCACATTAATGGATCTGTGACACAAGAGTCAAAGTGAAAAACTTTTTAAGAAACCCCCTCCCCCTGCTTTTTTATGCAAGTTAAAGACTGATGCTGTATATAGTTGATGTTGCATGTCCAATGCATTTTTTTTTCCCTTTTGAATACTGCCAGTTTTTTTCATGTTTGAAACTGCCACAGTTTAAAATTTAAGGTGGTTAAAATAATTTGTATTTAAGTCATTTATTTTTATTAATAAAATTAGAAAAAATAGGGCTGCACAACCCTGAAGTAAAAATTTTTTTGTATGTTTTTGTATATAATGAATTAATATTTCCTAAGAAAGGTATTTTTGGATCTGTATCAGCTACATGTTCTCATAAACCATATTCTGTTTCATATGGTTTTCTTCATGTTTTCACTTAATCATCAATGAAATTCTTTCTGACCTTGACTCTGGTCTCTTTTGGTTTCTTTGCACTGAGCTCCTCACACATATAGATTAGACACTTTAGAAAGAATTTTGGGGAATATTCAGAGAAATCTGATATTTGCTTGTTAGTCCAGCAAGCATGATACTGTTACTTTTTCAGTGACAAACTGGTACTTATTTCAGGGATTTTCCCAGTTAATTTCAGTTTAAGTTTTCACCTGTTTGTTTTTTCACTTTCTCTCATGATATCAGTATAGAAAAGCTTACAAAAGACAAAAAGGCTCAACTGCATCCCCGCCCATCTAGATGAAAGTTGAACTCCTTCATATTTGGCATTGAAATAATAACCAACAGTGGCTTATTAAAGTTACTGTGAGGACCGCTGCTGGAAAACCCAACAAAGGGGATTTTGACAGCAAGAGAATCCACTTTAAGGTGATTCACCAAAGATTTTACAAGCGATGACTCACAGTTCTCAATCTAGTCTAGATGCAGGGCTCATGTTGCTCATAGAGCATCTGTTGTGTTTACCTAGCTGCAAATCACTCAGAAATCAGTGCAGCATCAGGTATATATATATATATATATATATATATATATATATATATATATATATGTATGTATGTATCATAAGCGATATCACATGAGCAGCGAGAGCAACGTGTCTGTCTGCTGTATTTGTCCTGAATATCAAGAGTTTAAATGTGATTTTTTACAACAGTTTAGTAAATAAGATGTTAATATTGTGTTATATTGTTAACATAGTATTGTCTGTTTTTGCTCAATTTTGTCAACGAAAATATTAGCTATAAAGCCTGTTTTGAATCTACGAGCAGCACGGTGGGCGGTGTTTACCTTGCATCCCAGTGTTCATACTATATATACTAAATAGTATGTGAATGGACCTTTTTTCACATTTTCTTGTTTCTCAGCAGAGGAAGTCGTCATAGTTGGGTTAACTTGAAGAGGTGAATGGGAGAGTACCACAAATATATTTTTTTGCATTCCCATTTGCTCAAAAAGCAATAGAAAAACGCCACAATAGTGTTTTCCTGACTTTCAATAAAAGGGAAAAAACTGAGAGAGACTGATAAAAGCAGTCAGAAGAGAGAACAATGTCAAATTTATCGTCCCTCCCATAGACGCTGCATGCATTAGAAACACCCGCGCATTAGCGTAAACTAGTTTTTTTGTCATTTGATGCAAAGGTAATATAATACAAAGAATAGTGTTATAAATGTACATACAATTTATAAAAATAATACAAATATGAAAAACTTCAGGGGATTTATGTTGCTGATGACCGTTAAACGCGTCATAGTCTTGTGAAAAGGGTCCATTAGTGTGTCCCAAAGCATAGTATGTTGAAAAAAGTATGCCAAAAGACCCCGGATGGTCTACTATTTCAGGTCGATTTTTGAAGAGTGGATCCGTGCACACTCTAATGGCTAATATTACCCACAGTCCATTGCGCTTTGTCAAATGATTCGAAAAAAAGAAATGTGAATAAAAAGCATAACATGGTGGATGCGCGCGACCGACGTTAAGCAGAGAGATTTAGATAAAGGGGTTTGAGTTACTAATAATCAACATTTAACCTGGTAAAAAATATTTATTTAATGTTATCTGTGTTATATTTCATCTGCAACAGCAATTAACTTTTATGAACATCTGTTTGTTCGTTAACTTTTAAATGCATCATTATGCAGAAAATATTAGCAGAGTTCTCTGCGTGAAGACCCATGGCTCGCAGATCAACGTGCTACTTCTTTTCTCTCCGATATGGTATGTGAAATTAAATGTGGATGATGTTAACTGACAAGATGATTGACAGGCCAGTTTACAGTGACAGGTTGCTGTAACTATGCGACAGAACGTCCGTTAAAGACGAAACTGTATGACGTTATAGTATGTCCCAAAGCTTGCAAGCTTGCCTAACATACACTCAAAAGTGTGTACTTTTTCTTCACCAAAAAAAATACATACTTTAAGGGCGTAGTAAAAGTAGGCACATTGGAACGCAGCAGTAGTTTCTGAATGAATTTGCGTTTTGAACAAATCTTCTGAACCAATGATTCAATGTCACATTCATTTGAGAGAGCCATTTACTTAATTCCTGAATGAATCAGCCGTTTGAACGAATCGAATGAATGAACGACTCTTATGGTGTGTTCACACCAAACGTGAGGCGAATATGCCCATAGTGTCCTTCGCTGTAGATTACTTGTGGGATGTTTTTAGCATCACTTGCTCTATGTTTTTATTCGCGCGAGTGAATCAAAAAACATCCCGGGAGTATAACCATGGTGAGGATAAATATGATCGCTGCATTGTACCTGTTGGGGAAAGTCCCACAAAACGCCGGAAAGCCAAACGCAGACATGTCTGGTTTCACAGCACCATACAGAGGCACACACAACTCTAACAATGGTTAGAGTGTCGGACTTGTAACCCAAAGGTTGTGGGTTCGAGTCTCAGGTCCAGCAGAAATTGTTAGAAATCGGTGGAGTGAATGAGCAGCACTTTCTTTCACCCTCTATACCACTACTGAGTTGAGACCCTTGAGCAGGTCTGCCCACTGCTTTGGGTGTGTTCATAATGTGTGTGTGTGTTCACTACTCACTGCTGTGTGTGCGCACTTTGATGAGTTAAATGCAGAGCACAAATTCCAAGTATGGGTCCCCACACATCACTTGATTCAATGTCACACATCATTGCATGAACAGAGATGTAAGTATCATCTTGTAGGCTAAACATTTATGTGTAATCTTGAATGCCTACTTGATACTTTCTCATTTAGCACAATAATACCTTTAAATTATCTTTTGTGGGTATTTTCACAGCCAAATTTAATTTATGATTAATTCGATTGGTTAATCGACACATGTAATAAATTACTATATATATATATATATATATATATATATATATATATATATATATATATATATACACAAATAAATAAAAAATAGATCGACTTTAGATCGAAAGTTAGATTGTCAGTTATTGTATTTAACATTTTGTAAACTTTAGCCTAAATCACGAACAGAAATCGGATTCTGGTATTATTTTACATTACCCTGCGTTGTAACTGATGCTTTGAAAATAGTATGTGCATGGTAAAATAGGGCATGCATATGTGCATAACTTAATAGATAGACAGATAAGTGATTATGATTTTTTTTGCCAATTCAAACGACAATTCTTGCATTTAAACATTTTGCATGCTTTATCTCTACTCAAAATGCTCGGTGCTGAGCGCGATTAAATGCATTGATTGGCTTTTGCACGAATCTATTTCCATGCAGACTAAACAAAGCTGTGATTTTTCCCGACGCTGCTGTATTAGGGCAATATGACGTCATGAACTGTATGTGACTGTACGCAGCGCGTGCCGCGGAGCGCGTGCTCTGAGCACATGGAAAAGGGCTCGAGACGAAGTGCCCAAAGAAATACTACAAACCTGAAATGGAATATCAGTAACAAATTATTCACATCTGGAGTAAAGGGGTAGGTGTTACATTATTTTCCCTTATCTTGCGTTATAATTTTGATTTTATTTTAGAAGAACACATGTGTTCATCTTATTACTGAAGCATAAAATTGATGCTTTAACAATAGGGCATATGTGCATGGTATTAGATATATTAAATTTATGCTGACGTTAATGGTTTTATAATGCCTATTCACAATATGTAACTAGGAATGCATCTTGTAATTAATCTAATGTATGTCAATCTGCTTGAATAGAAACAAAGAACAATTTTATATTCCCACCTGCCAAATATAAAATAAGTTTTTCTTGTAGCAGTATTTTAATTTTAGTTTCTCTTATTAGTTTGCATTTTATGTTATCTTATGTCTGCTAATCATCTATTTGATGAGTTAAATTTATAATTCATTACATATCATCTGGTCTATATTATAGATTGTTAAAAGTACTTTTGTATCTTTTAACTGCCTTAATTCATGCATGCACCCATTGTTCTTAAGAAAACAGCTGCAATGAGTTTGCTCAGACTGGGTTCCTTTTGTCTGTATTTCACAAAGAGATTGTGTGCAGCCACATTGCTCCAATACACCTTAATTGTTTTATATAATAGGACCACCCTTTCTTAAAATATTATTCCAATAGCATCTCAATAGGCTGATTAACATTTTTATTTCTTAAAAAAAATCTTCCTAACAAATATTGCAGGAAATGGTTGAAAGCATTCTGCAATGGTAAATAGATTCCAGATTTCTTATAAGGTATTAACAAAGCATGTTTTGTCTCCAGCCCAGGGCATACTATTTCTGCAGAACATATAGCATGAAACTGAACAGGCTAGCTTTTTAATTTTTAATTTGTATTGTCACCTGACAAATGTATGCAGAGACAAAGTTGCCTAACACTGCTAAGGTGTGGTGCACAGGTCGGCTCAGATTGGTATGTACAACACATTTTAATATGCAATATTCAATGTATGCAATATTAAACAACTGGTGTGTACGTGCAAGTTGACTGCAAGAGCAAAACCATGTCTAATACATTTAAGGCTCTTTCATAAGCATTCTATTACAGTAAAAGTAAGCAGTTGAATGTAAGCAGAAAAATAAATTGGTTCCCCTGGCCTGGCCCATCCTTCTCCAGGTTCACATGGTGCTCCTTGGCAGTGACAGCACAAGTCTGACTGAGGGAGGTAGACCACACACTAACACACAGTCAAGGTCTGTCTCGGCTTCAGGGTTGGTCTTAGACAAAGGTATATGATGCAGTTAGGGTTAGGGTATAGGACTGAAATAGTAAGCTATTATATAATTATCTAATATTATAATTAATATAATTATAATATAATTATTATATAATTATCGCAACCCACAAATGAAACCAGTAATCACTAATAGACCTTCTAAGTAGTGGATATTACACTTTGTCCTCTTGGCAGACACTGTTTATCAAGTGACCTGCTTTACTTGGCACATTTAGAGTGTATTGGTGCGTCACTTGAATATCTTCCTGTCTTGTTTAAACTCTCTTTGTTTATGTAGTGAAGAGTAGTACTTGCACTATTATTTTTTTTTTTCAAACTTTAAACAAACCTAACTAAAAAATGCTTTGGGCTATATGGACATTAATGATGGCGCGAATCCTGTAGCTTCTTGAGGAAAGGTGTGCCATTACTATTCTATTTGTTCAGACTGACTGTTACAATTTCAGGAGTTCCAAACAGCTTTCCAAAGAAAACTAAATGGAAAAGTTCACTCTGGCTCATAATCATCTTCAAATTATCATTGGTCCATGATGAATTTGTAGCTGTGCTCTGAGAATTCGTTTTCTTTGACATCGTCAGACTTGAATAGAAGCATGAACACACTGAAGAGCTGCTTGATAGCAGAAACTGAATTTGTAATTCTAGTTTAACAGTGACAATGTTTTATCATGTTTAATACTGTACAGCTTCTTGCTTTAAAGTAATTTATTGTATAAAGCGCTATATAACTAAACATGACGTGACTGGAACTGCAGAGCTGGTGCGAACATCCACATTGCTATGACCAGCTAAGTGACCAGAAAACATCTACACTGCTGTCATTTTTGTTGTTGCATTTATTGTGTTATTGAGGAGAAAGCATGTTGTACACATTTTCATATTCATCTAAGTAATGCTCCAAGCAGATGTTCACAAACAGTATACCGTTGCTCAGGTATTTCATACCTATTTTTACCCCTAAGCGAAGAATGAATAAATAAAACATATATATTGGGTATATATAAGGTGTGTTCACATGAGCAAAATTTGACGGGCAAAAAAGGTCCATTGTCAATAGTGTATTGATGCATGAAGGAGTGTTCACACAGAAGTCACTTTCAAACCAAGCAGCTTTTTGCTGGTCATCACAGCAAACTTACACCGATCAACTTGAACACAAGCAAAACCTTTTTGGGGGTCTCTGTCTTTTTTTGCCCTCATGTAAAACACCGGATCCTGATGGATTTGACAAATTTAAGGATTAGACTCTTATACATGATGGTGGGCTCTTTTGAGTCTCATTGTGTTGGCTCATTTTGCATGGGTAACTGCTCACATTGAACTTTATGTTGATCTTTATTAGTACACCAGTTTCAGGGAACAAAGCCTATTAAACATTGTTCTGTGTATAACTTTTGGTATGTAACTTCTGAGAGTGGTCTCTAAGAACTCTGTTGAACTGCAGTTTACATAAATTGGATCCATCAGCTGTGTTATAGGCTGTGAGAGAGGGTGGAACAAGCTCCTTTGGCAACACAGAGGCCAGCCTGTTTTCGTCCTTTGGATGGTTTTCCATGTGTTATGTAATCCCTCCCCCAGTTTGGAATGGAGGTCGCCACTGCGGCGAGATCTGAGCACACTACAGGACTGTCTGTCTTTGTCCTCGCCGTCTCCCTCTTTAACGCCCCCCCACCCCAACTCTGGCCCCTGTAAACAACGACATCACTTCCTGCTGACATCACTCTTCACTCTGCCTATAACCATATTACCACACACTCTCTCTGCTGTTTGTAGTCATTCATTCACATTCTGATCTCTTCTTCTGTCTTCTTTCTGTTGCTTCCATGTTTCCATGTTAGGCTGAGCAATATAGTAAAACAATATAGATATACATTATTTACATTCAAAAGTTTGTGGTTGTGTTTTTTTTACATGCTCACCAAAGTTTGAAACTTATTTACATTCAAAAGTTTATATTAGAATTTAAAATGTTACATTTATTTAAAAAAGTAAAAAAAAAGTTTTCTATTTTAATACATTTTCAAATGCAAAGCTGAATTTTCAGCAGCAGTTACTCAAGGTTTCAGTGTTGCTTAATACATACATACACACACATATATATATATATATATATATATATATATATATATATAATATGTGTGTGTGTGTGTGTGTGTGTGTGTGTGTGTGTGTGTGTGTGTATGCTGTTCTTAATATTTGTGTATTTACTCTGAAATGGCTTAAAAGTCATCAAACAACTCAAACTCTTTTACTCAAGTAGATTCCAGATGCTTAATGTAAAATTAACATATATATTTAAAATGATAGATTTTCTAGCATATTTACATGCTGGTTTCTAATAAAATAAAAAAAGTTATTTAAATACATTTTCAACAAAATAATAATATTCTGTATAGTAATAATAAATATATTTAAATAAGACATTTTAATATATGAAAAATGCTATACATGATCATTTTTGAGTGATGGTGCAAAAGAATTGTTGAAATGAACAGTTTGAACTGTGACTCAGAAATAAACTGAACTTTTCAACTTTATAGCTGTATTCGTTACTTAAGTTAATCACAGAAGCAGTATAAAGCTTGAGTCTCAAGAAAATGTATGATTGGAAAAATATAGTCGCAAGTTTCTTTGTGAAACTTAATTTGCATTAATTGCATAATTTTATGTCACCAGCAAATTCATTTTACATATATCAAGTTGCAAACATGCTCTCTCTTTCTTTTTCTCGATTTCTATTTCCCTTTTCTCACTCTTTCCATCAGACGGCAGTGACGATGGTGGCGGCATCTGTGTTTTGCCTGGACCTGCTGACCCTGTGCTGTCAGCCTGCCAAGAGGCTTTCTGCTTTTTCTTGGCCATGTTAGCTGTGTGAGAGCTGGCGATCACAGAGTGCATTCTAGGCATAAAAAAACAGCACTGGAAAACTAAGCCATCCAGATTTTCACACTTAAAGAGACATGTTCGGACCACCAAAGTTCAGGACTCCCGCTGTAAGCCTGATCATTTACAGTCTGGGAGCATAAGGCACCTTATATTTAAGCAGACCTCCCCAAGGCAAACATGCAGACACGTACATGCGCGAAAGCACATGCTTGTCTTCTCAAACAGCTGTTGAGGAAACAGTCTGTGATGTCAGACTCTGTGTTAGTAGCTTTACTCCAAAAACCAGCTTGTTTTCAGAATTATAGACTGAATTATGGTTATGTACTCTCTACTATGTGTTCTGTGATGTGTCAGTACTCTACAGTAGAGACTATTTATGTCTGTCTCGGCCTTAAATGAAAGGGTATTTGTTTATGTAATAGGTAACTTAGTGTAAGAGATGACTGTTGAATATACAGTAAGCTGCGAAAGACTTAGTATAGACTAGCGCTTATGATAGCATGTAAGCAGCTCAAACTGACTCAAACACACCACACATGCAACAATTCCAGGCAATATGGAAATTTCTAAGAGCTATATGTGCCTTCAGCCCATTGAATTAAAACACAATGAATGAATGAATGAATGAATGAATGATGCATTTAGGTCAGGACATTGAGGTCAGTACCAGAGTATATTTTCCACAGTTATATTCACATATACGAAATCAGGTCAGGAAATACCCAACCTAGTGATTGGACAAATAAGTTCATTTGTGATTGCATTTGAATTATTTTAAACAAAAGTTAATTTTAAATATATGGGCACTATACTAGTTACTCTCAATATTAAAAACAGCAACTGGTGTTTGAGGAATAAGCAGGCATCTGATGTTGCAGGTTGTAGAGTACCTGACCTGGGATGCCCTGACCGTGAGCACTGTGGGATTAGTTTCAGCTAAGGGAGTGTGTGTAACAGTGTGTAAGCGTAGCGGCAGTGTAACTGCAACAGCAGACTCCTGTTGTGCTTTCACACTGACAGCTGCGGAACACAACTGTGGCTCTATACTGAAAATAATGTATTTCCTTCAGTATCAGTGGCAAGGCTACATAAAGGCCAAGGTGGCACTGGTCCACTCAGATTGATGGCTGGTTTTGACTGCATGTTTTTGATGTCTCTCTTATCTGTCACACATTTGACATGGTCTTGGAGTCTTTACTAATGAGCTGATAAGTTTAATCAGGTGTGTTTGGTTAGGGAGACGTCTAAAATTTTGCGGTGTTGGGGGTTCTCCAGGACCAGGGTTGGGAACTACTGA
This sequence comes from Cyprinus carpio, assembly GCF_018340385.1. Classification (NCBI taxonomy): domain Eukaryota; kingdom Metazoa; phylum Chordata; class Actinopteri; order Cypriniformes; family Cyprinidae; genus Cyprinus; species Cyprinus carpio. The sequence continues at coordinate 10,368,751 of NC_056595.1, read as the reverse complement.
TATAAAGAATAAGTTATAAGATCCTGGTGGGTGAGTTTTGATCATCCAGTTGTGCCCTATTCTATAGAGAATGGTAAATGCAAGAGCTGTAAATCTGTCAGATCAATCCAATCTAAGTATGCACCCACTGTAAAGCATTCCCCGATTGGTCTTTACTAATCACCCCTACCCACTATACCAACACACCATACTTAAGATTCATACTTAAGATTGGTTGAACTTCCCAACATTTTCAAATGAGATTGGAAATACTGCCAGAGCCCTGCAGAGTTTAGATTCAACCATAATTAAACAGACCTGATCCAACTAATCAAGTCCTTTAGGCTTATTTCAAAACTACATGGTATGTGTGTCGGAGCAGGGTTAGGAACAAAACTCTGCAAGGCTCCGGCCCTCTAGGAATTGACTTTGACACCCCTGTCCTATAGCTTTAGCAAAGCAGCATACAATGCCATTTTATGACAATTTCTTTAGATCTATGTGTCATGTTATGTTTGAGCTCATCTCAGTTGAGAACATCTGATCTAAATAATGTACTATGGTTTACTAATGTTTGTTAGAAGCAACAAACCAAAATGTGGCCCAAAGCTGCATGTGTATACTGTTTACATGTATTTGGTATTTTCTGGTCTCCTGAAACAATTAAGCTTATTGTATTCTGCTAGTTGAGAACTTTTCAGTGATATGCAAGACTATCTGTTATGTATGATGCTTAACAGATCACATTTTCAAGTAAAGTCCCATTTTTAGTTTCAGTTTAGGCATATATTTTCAGCTCATATTTCTGGCCTGTTTGTCTTTCAGCCAAAACCTGATAATGCTGCTGAAATTAACTTTCCTATTTTTATCTCATGAATCACAAAATGATGTGCTTTAGTTTGAGAGTAGACACTGAGATCCACCCTTTATCACCAAGCTCCACTCAGTTAAAAATTTTGGCTGGCTAGATCTATGGGTGGACCTTCATGCTTACTTTTTTCTAAAAATCATGTTTTTGTATGAATCAAATAATATAAATTTATAACATATTGCTTTCTCATGAGATCGGTTTGGGCTTATAGTGAATTTTCAGTGTTATTTTGATTTTTACATGCTATGTATGACAAAATAAGGCTCAGCGTCGAAAAACGTCTCAGTTACGTAAGGCAACCCTTGTTTCCTGATGGAGGGAACAGATATGTTGTGTCAAAGTTCCAACACTTAGGGTCAGATTTGGAAGCCCAGGCAAGTCTGACATCTTTGAGAAAAGGCCAATGAAATTGGTGAGCTAAATTTTCATAGCTGGCCATGGCCCAAGGTCTCCAGTTATAAATAGGCCAGCATTTTGTATTGAGAAGTTGAGAAAGTGTCTCAACCAACTCAGTGGCAGTTCAAAGTTGTGCCATTAAGGACACAATGTCTCAATTCATTCCATCAGCGAACAAGGGTTACCATAAGTAACCAAGACATTCCCTTTCAGTCATGTTGTGTCAAAGTTCAGACACTAGGGGTCCCTACACTAAGCGCCACAACTGCCTGAACTGTGTTACGAGTCCATGGTAGCGCAGATGCTGATAAGACCTGCATGTGACCTGCATGCTAACCCTAACCCTAACAAATACAAATGTCTGCTAGTGAGGCACCATTTGCCAAAGCTGACAAAGCAGAAACACCCCTGGTTGAGTGCGCCTTCATTCCCAAGGGGCATGGTAAGCCTCTGGACTGATAAGTCGTGAGATTCGCATCCACAATCCAGTGGGAGATTCCCTGTTTGGAGAAAGCCTTCACTTTCTACTGTCCTCCAAAGCAGACAAAGAGCTGATCAGACAATCTAAAACTCTGTCTGTGCTCCAAATAGATGTGCAAAGCTTGCATTGGGCACAACATAGACAGGTCTGGGTCTCCCTTGTCAGAAGGGATAGCTTGCAGGATCACCACTTGATCCCTAAAGGGAATAGTGGGAACCTTTTGCTCTTTTGTTGACTGTTTGGTGGTCTACCAAGTAGCAGACAGCCGAAGTGATGCAGCATCCACCTCCCGTCCCTCCATTAAAAGTGGAGCTAGGCTGGTCAGCAAATCCCTCCTCCCTGGGTCGCTCGTCTCGGGTCCGATTTGAAGCCCTCCAAGGGTTCTTAGTAGCCTGATGACGAGCTAGCAGTGCCACCTTCCTGTGAACAGTTTGCCATTGTTCAGGCTTTACTGTTGTCCCCGGCGACGAGCAGGTGGAGGTTGCTGCTTCAGGGTTCCAGGGGTAGAACCCAACCAACACTGAGGCAGAGTGTGTTAAATGGCCTCTGTCTGCTTTTTAACTTTCGAGAATTGCAGAAAAAAAAGCTTCAACAGTGTCACCAAAAAGACAAACCTAGGAAATGGGGGTGTTGAGAAAGTGAATTTTCTCTGCATCCTGCATCCCTGTCAGGTTGAGCCACAGGTGGCGCTCCTAGAGTACTAATGAAGACATTGCCTCCCCAGAGGCTGCGCTGGGTTAGGACCACTCTCGTGCAGATCTTACAACACCTTGGCTTGACAGATCTGGCATGCAGGGTGGATGTAAGCCTGTCCAGAGGCAGCGTAAGCTTTCACCACAAGGGACAAAGTAAACTTACATGCCCTGGACGGGTGTCTCAGTTGGCCCGCCAGGTGCCAGCATCTTGCAAGCAAAGATGCACCGCAATCGCTTTCTTCACCTGGGGGACCTCTGTTTAACTGGGGTGGAGTGTGGCTGGAACCAATCTTCCAGTCGAGAGCACTCAGGGCAGGGTGGGGGAGTCCACTCTAGCCAGTTGCTCTCAGCTGCCGGATAAGCACGGTCACCATTCTCAGCGTCAGCCTCAGATGGGAATGTAGCACCCGGAGGTGCATGTTCAGCTGAATCATCTGCTTCTGATGGCTCCAGCCCACCCTCCAATGCTGCAATTGAAAACTCATCCTCTTCTCAAGCCCCAAATGAGAAATCCAATGACAAGGATTACAAGAAGTGAATGAAGTGCTGCCTTTCATAGAGAGACACTGCATCTGCTTGCAAATTTCATTGGCCTTTTCTCAATGATGTCAGAGGTGCCTGGGCTCCCAAGTGTGACCCCTAAGTGTTGGAACTTTGATGCAATGTTCAATTGACTGACTGAAAGGGAACTACTTTTGCAGCCTATGCGAACAATATGAATTCTGTAAATTGTTAACAGCCACAGAAATAAATATGTATTGCTTATGTTTGTGGTATGGCCTTTATAATTTTTACATTTATTTAAAAAAAAAAATTCTCATAAACCACATTTTAAAAACACCCTCTGAATGTGGACTGAATTATAGATGCTTTCTTTCTCTTTAAATTTGTTCTTTAAAATTGTGATACTGTATAACATTTCCACAGGCAGACACCCGCCCTTTCCCACACCCTCTGACACACAAAAAAATCAAGTTCAGACTCCTCTCCTAATCTCTTCTCCTCTCACTTACCTTCATGTTAACAGAATTTAGCCTAAGGTCAATTCTCATTGGGTGATCGGTTCCCATAGCAGGGGTGTGTCATAGTGATGTAATTTGCAATGATAATGAAGGTTAAAACAGATAAGCCTCTGATGACTACAAAGAACAGTTTGAGAAAAAAGGTGTAATGAAAGAAAGGAAGATGCAGAAATATATTGGTTAGATGCTGAATAGTTTGAATTAATTGGCGATGAATAGCCTGTTATTTTCAGGTAGATCTTCAGCACACACAATCACACTGCTTACGTCTTTAAGAGTTCAGTATCGTGAGTCAAACCAGTTGAAAGTCAGAAGCTGCAGAGGTTGAAAAAAGATGGATTGAAAAAGCCATAGAGAGATGATGGGCTGGTCTCACTGGCCCATTTTCCAGCTTCTGTTAATTTGTGAGTCATTGCTACTACAAACAGTGTGTTTGTTTCCCTGCCAGCACACCGCATGCCAGGACAACAGACACTGATGGACAAAGATCTACACACTAACATGTACACGCAATATTAAACTAAAGAGTTACTCAAATCTAAACTGTCCAACTATCCTACAGCACACTAAAGAGGAGGGGCTGTTTAACAGGATATCTGAACATTTATCCATTTGGAAAGATCAGATATTAAACAAGTGGGTGTTATTTTAAATAATAATGTTTGACGGTTATGTAACATGAAACGGTAACAGATGCTTTGTGTACTTTTCTCACAGCTGATAAACTTTTAGATTGTGGTGTTTACTATTACTATTTCTCATGTATTGCAACATACCCTAAAACTAAGCAATAAACATAATAATTTGTACATGAGTCATTGTGCAGCTTGCTTAGGAAAGGTACGTATTGTATTTTTTTTCAAGGCGAACAGACATTTGTCTTACAGATAATAAAATTATTTTTAGACTAGAATATTATTGACACTAAATTGTTGACTTCTTTAATTTAGGCAAAGAAAAAACAACTAACTAGTAGAAACCACGCAGAAAAATGACCTACTATTGGTGATCATCTTTAAACTAGTTGTTTTCACTGGGTACTAAGGGTCCACAGAAAAGTTCAGGGGAAAAAATTGTATTTAAAGGTTTGTGATATTAAAAAGTTTTAAAACCCCAGGATAAAGCTCTGTGCAAGCTTTATGTAAGGGATAATGTACATCAAGCTGGTTGTTATCACAGAATAACCCCCGACAGTGTGATCAAGACCCCAAAGCGATGCAGCTAATTTCCACATAATAAAATAATTAGACGCAAAATATGGATTTGAGTTGAGATATTTGAATGCAAAGCTTCCGTGAAGAAAGCAGTTGCTAGCAAGTGGCAAGTTCAAAGACAGACATATGGTAGTCATACCACTTATTACACAACATTTCACCACATAAATAAATAAGACGATAAAAGAAATTGATTTGAGACAAAACTGTTTTAAAATCTTACCAGTTTGTTAGTTATCTTATAATCCATTACAGTGAACAAAACAATCATTGCAAAATGGCAGCAGCTGCGTTTGTATGAAACGAGAGAGCGAGTCTGCGATACCAGGATGACATAAAATAATTGTACATATAATATTGAATTGAGTTTTAATATTTTATTAGCTAGTCAAATGCACAGCTCTCACCAAGAAAAACTGTTCCTAACAAGATTAAAGTGCGACTTCATTTACCTGGATGAGCCTGTGTTATTAGGTTTTGCCAGTTGTTATCGAGGGATAACATACCTCGGAATGACTGACCAATCAGAATCAAGTATTCCACAGAGTCGCGTAACAATATTGATTAATGCATGATTGAATGTAACCCATGTTAACCAACCTGCTAATTGGTGTCAAGGTACTAACCTAACACTGATCATGTAGTTAGACTCCAATAATCACCATTATTAATTTTCTTAACTTACTGAACATCAGAGGAAATTAAAGCAATAGCCCTAGGCAGCATGTAACTCACTGTGTTAATTAAGTGGACCAATTTAATTTGTTTGTTTGGGTGTGAAGGAGAAATCTTTCACACTGGAGCAGATGCACACTCACAGGGGGCAGGACTTGTCTGGCCACCATAATAAAGCAGACAATAGCATGAATTCCTTTTTAAAAGTGCTGTCTCAGTGTGCATAGTGTATAGGAATATGTCTTGACATGACATCCTACATCTTTTGAAGGTGACAAAAAGATCAAGCAACAGTACAATAAAACGTTTGTTCTATATTTGTTTAGGGCTGCTATCTGATAATGGCTGTTTGGGAAAGTTGACTCTGAAATTTGACCTGGAGCAGGAATGACAATTACAAAGAAATGTGAATAATGAAAGGTCTGATTTCTTTCCTCTACTATGACAGTCTGTTTGTCTGTCTGTCTGAAAGGAAGTTGTGTTCAGGGGACAAATGCAGTTATATATGGGAGCCAATAACTCTTAAGAGCAAATTCGTTTTAATGTATTGTAAAAAACACTCACTGGTCATCACTGACTGAATGGTTAAGAGCAGTTCATGACTTAACAAGTAATCACTTTTGTTATTGTTTTTGTTACTGTGTTGAAAGTAGTATTTTTTTCCATTTTAAAGGTGCAGTGTGTAATATTTACAATGATCTATATACAGAAAGCAATATAATATACATAACTATGTTTTCAGAGGTGTATAAAGACCTTACTCAATGAACCGTTATGTTTTTATTACCCTAGATTGAGCTATTTCTATCTACATACACCACGGGTCCCCTTACATGGAAGTCGCCACCATGTTTCTACAGTAGCCCTAACGGTCAAACTGCTCTACAGAGCGCATTTCGTCACTTTGTTGTTCTTGCGAATAAAACACTGAAACAATGATGAACAAGTACATTAACATTCGCAATACCATCAATTTATTGAATTCCTTGATTTACCATTGTAAAGTTATCTCATTGCTCTCTGCTGTCTTTAACAACGACATCTTTATCTGTGTTGGCCACCGTAGCTTCTCTAAAGGGAGGGGGGAGCGGGGGACTGAGCCGTTGGTTGCAATTCGCAACCTCACCACTAGATGCCGCTAAAATTTACACACTGCACCTTTAAGCTAAGCTTATATTTTTAGTTTTCTTTTTTAATTCAATATTTTATTTATTTCTTTATTTATTTATTATTATTAATATTTTGGCTTTTGTCCTTTTATAGTATAGGAATAGTTTTTTTTATGCTATATTTAGCTTTAATTTATTAGGGGCCAAGCAAACTCTGTAGCACCACCAATAGGCCAAATTAGCAATAATTTCTGCTGTTCTGTTATGAACTTGTCCTAGTTTGTCTGATTATCACCAAAATTGGTTCAGAACATTTTCAGACAGTGCTGGCAAAAAGTTATCAAGATATTTCCGATAAACCAAACTGTTCATGTAAAGTGCGTTAACGCATTTGACGAAATTCATGCGAAAATGGACATGAGGATATATCTTTGCAATGCTTTAGCAGATTTTGACCAAACTTATTAAATGTTGTACTAAGCATGAGGGCATATGAGTAGTTTCAGCACAGCAGCACCTACTGGTCAAAAGTAAATAAAAATGTAATTTCTGCTTATAACTTCTGAACAGTTGGGCCAAAAGTCATTTGATTGATCTTGTTAGATTTGGAGCGGCATACTGAATCAAACGAACCCCAATTTTCCTATGTCTGCCTTTTTGGGGATTGGGCATTTAGTAAGGCGTTGGGCATTTAGAGTTTTTAGTACAGGGGTTTCTAACCCTGCTCCTGGAGAGCTACCATACTGCAAAGTTCAGCTTCAACCCTAATCAAACACATCCGAACCAGCTAATCAAGGTGTTCAGGGCTACTTAATAACAGACAGGTTTGTTAAAACAGGGTTGTAACTTAAGTCTGCAGGAAGGTAGCTCTCCAGGAGCAAGGTTGGAGAACCTGGTCTTTACTGAGTAATTAAAGACAGCTACTTAGCTCTTCATTTTACTTCTGTTGTGCTTGGCCCCTTAATTGCTGCTTGCAGCTATATTTTTCAGTTTTAGTTTTAGTTATTTTAGTACTTATTTAGGCAGTATGTCTTATGTCAAGGTATCATTTTTAAGTTTTTTCATTTTCTCATCTAATTTTAATTTATATTTTATTTGAATCCAGTCTTATTTCAAATACCAAAAACATTTTATAATAGTTTCTGTTTTAGTTTGCTGGTTTTAGCAAAAATAGAATTCAATAAACAAATCCTGTGATTTGCTATCAATTTTACTTGTAATATGTTTAAATGTCTGAATGTTATATTAAAGTCAGTTTTGAGTTTACTAAAGTATACTTAAGTATACTCAAAACTGTATACTGTATACAGTATACTTAAGTAAAGTTCAAGTATATTTTTAAGTATACTGTATGAGCAAGTATACAAATATCAGTGTTGTAGTAGTATACTTGTAAGTGTACTGTTTCAATACTCCTTGGGACTAAATTGGCCCACTTTCTTGAAGTGAACTTATAGGTATAAAAGTTTACTAATTAAATCTTTGTTTTGAAGTATACTTATTTTTAAGTATAACTTAAGTAGTTCAAACTTTGAGTAACACAACTATACTTAACTCTATGTTTGTAGTTTGTACTGCAATTATACTAAAAGTGAACTTATAGGTATACTGATAGTTTACTAATTAAATCTTTGTACACTTTGAAGTATAGTCTCATTAAACTACTAGTTCAGTAGATTTATACTGCAAGTATACTCATAATGAACTTTACATCATACTTTAAGTAAACTACTATGTCCCTATTTACGTTTTAATTTGTATATATTTTGTTATATGAATATCTGAACATACAAAACATCCAAAGAAAGAACAGGGTATCTGCTTGTAAACAAAAACATTTTTATTCTAGGTTCATGCATTATTTTTTGAAACACTTTAATGTGGGTAAGTTTCATAAAAAAAAAAAAAGTAATAACATTTTGAACAAAAAGCTGAAAAAAAGACTACGAATTGGATTCAGAATGATAATCAAAATGTAGATGGAGTCGATCAACACCCCAAAGCTTGACTGTAATTATTACCTCTTCATCGGTCGACATTTTATTCCATAACGTTTTGATGCTATTTCATATCAGATGATCGTGTTTGATTACACGTGTTAGTACCTGTTCTTTCTTTTTCTTCTTCACTTATTTTTTTTTTTTTTGGAAATTCTGTACAGAAGATGTGTACTAGCGCCCTCTACCATATAATAATGAAAAAACGGATTCTAGGAGCACAAGTATAGCTCAAATATATTTAGACTTTTTGTAAGTATAAGTCAAGTATACTTAAATGTCATTTTAAGTATATTTCTGAGGAGTACATAAAGCCCATTTCTGAGAAGTACATAAAAAGTTAACTAAAAGCATACTTTCCTATTTTTAGTTTAAAAGAAGTATACTAATAGCACACATGAATAAACGTCTTTTTCATAAGGGGAGCGATATATTGTTGATTGGCTCTTATGAGTTGGTTCTGAGACGTCTACAGATCGTTCGAACTGAGCACCAACACTATTTTGATTATTTGATTGATTATTACATAAATCAACCATCTTCAGCACTGCTATGTTAGTGAAAATGTACCCTGATGTCTTTACATGTGTCTTTCTGTCACCTTTTGAGAAGCTGTAGGTCTTTGAATATTGTTTCACCTCATGAATACTTTCATAGGGTTTAAAACAAAAGATTAAATAATACATTTTAACATCTAACAGAGGACGCAAAGCCTTATTAGATTAATCGTGTTTGATTTTGGACATTGATGTGGTAATCCCCAAAAAGACATTCATGTATCTCCAAAGCTCCAGTTCTTCTTAAATGTACAGTAAGTTCAATACCTGTGCTTTACTGAAACTTCAATGTGATTAGGCTCTAATCTCTCAGGGCCATATTGAGTTTAGTGCTTTCTTTCTCCCTGAGGCCCAACATCTGAAGAGGAGAAACACATTCTGATGTGCCTGTCTGAGGGCTTCTTTCAGCGCTTGCCTCTCCTCTCCGTTCCACAGAGGGATTTATTACCCCATTCATTAGTCCCACTGAGGAGAACGGCCACCATATGGAGGAAGTGACGGTCTCAGCTGAATCATATTGTTGTCTTTCTCCTTCTGTCTATGTCTTACTTAGACTCTCAATCTCTTTGTCTCTGTATAGAAGAGCTGTCTGTCTTATCTCCACTCCATTGAGGGAGGAATCTGGTAAATTCTTTTTACAGAAACTCTCTCTCTCTGTCCCCCTGAATAAGTCAGAGAAGCTGCTGGTGTTGAGCTCACGGAGAGCAGACTGAATCCTTACATGACTGCCACATCTGTGCTCTCAGTGTAAACAGATTGAGTGTTCGGCCTGTGCTGCCTATAGAATATGAATAGCGGCAATACATCGACTGGATGTTATACAATACCAGGTCACCGTCAAGCTACAGATAATCTGATGATTTATTAATCAGTGTTGATGTGAATTTTTCAATGAAATGTAAGCTCTTCTGTATGTTGGTAAATCCAAGCAGTATTTTGTTTTGACTATCAGATGTCCTATGGAACTCACAACACCAGCAAAAAAAAACAGCGCTTTCCCTGGAAAGCTTTCTTATATTACGAAGATAACAAAACAATTCTGTGACATATTTTGTCAAAATTTACTAAAAAAAAAAAAAAAAAAAAAAAAAAAATTAGTAAACCTAGTAAAACTTTCAATATTTGAGTGAAAAATGTTTCACTGAAGAAAAAAAAGATTTAAAGAAAACAGTGTAAAAATTTAATTTAAATCTTTTAAAATTCAATGAAAAATCATTTTTTCTCAGGTCAAGTGCTGGCATAGTTTTGCTTTTATAGACTGTATAGTATCAATGAATATCTAAGAGGCTGGTCGTTCTGTTTCTGATGGCTCAGTGGAAAGTTTTGGAGACTGAACATGGTCTCACAGATGTCTTGGCTTTGGGTTTCAAGATTTTTGTTTAAACCCTTCTTATCTAGTTCTTGATAAATAATAAATAATTATATAACTAATATAATTTTTTTTTTTTGTATTCTTTTTCATCAACAATATATATATATATATATATATCTATATATATATATATATATATAACAATATATATATATATATATATATCCATTTAATAATTTGAATTAAAATGACAATTTACACTCAATAAGTTCATACTGTATACTTTTTTACAATGTACTACAATACTGAGGTGCAGATAATTGCCACTATTTGCAATAAGTAGTAAAATTTTAACATAGTGTAGAATCTATAGCTATTTGTACTTAGTGTAACTAAAATAGTGTAAATAGCATCTATTGTTAAAAGCAAGAAATAAGTATTTAATTAATTAATTTGATCCTTCCAAAGCCCATTCTTCAAATTCAGTGACAGGAAGTAACAGGTGGGAGGTCAGAAGTCACTCTGCGGGGGCTCGGCAGGGTCAGAAGAGAAAAAGACTGATGGGACATAAACATTTGGAGCTTCTCAGCATGACAGTGTGTGAGAGAGATTATGCACAAGGATGAAAGTGAGAGGAACAATAAAGAAATCGAGCCGTGTGCTTTTGTGTTATGGGTACGAGCGAACAGGAGGTGAGTGGGAGGACAGAAAAAAAAGAGAGGGACCAGGAACTGTATGGCTTTCATATCTGAATTTTTGTCTTGTCTTTTGTCTTTTGGCTCGTCAACATCAATTGTTCTGTTCATTTGCACAAAATACAGATGGAGCCTTGACCACACAGTTTAGCAAATAACTTCATGTCAGCTGCTCTGAGGAGAGCAAAGTCAGTTCCATTGAAGTCATTGTCAGTAAGTAATTCTCAGATCTTCAGGCCAAATACTGTAATGCATTGAGTCAGTGCATTCCTCAATAATGGCTCTACAAATCGAATTAACTGCTGATCCATGAAACAACATGTCGGCAGACACTGTAAAAGCAATTATCTTTACAGAGTAGCCTTTTTATCATGTGTTTATATTGTCCTATACAGATGGGTATTTTTCCACTAAATGTAACACTAAATATGAAATTTCATTGTACCACATGCAGTTCTCACTAATAAAGACTAAAAATAAATAATGACGGACAGAAATAATTAAGAAAAGTGTGCATATTACACTAAAGTACTATAGTATTACCACATTGTTTTAAATATGATATCATGGTTACACTATATTGATTTGTGTTTTTTGGTTGTGTAACATGTTATTCTTTGTAAATAACCTGGTATATTAATATGGCATGCAGTCATTCAGTGTCACGGTATGTATCAAAATACCATGGTATTACTATCTGTTAGCATCACTGTACCTTGGTACTTAAAGGGTTACTCCACCCCAAAATGAAAATTTTGTCATTAATTACTTGCCCCCATGTCATTCCACACCTGTAAAAGATTTCTTCATCTTCGGAACACAATTTAAGATATTTTGGATGAAAACCAGGAGGCTTGTGACTGTCCCATAGACTGCCAAGTTAATTGCACTGTCAAGGTCCAGAAAAGTATGAAAGACATCATCAGAATAGTCCATCTGCCATCAGTAGTTCAATCTGAATTTTATCTCCGCATTACCATAGCGCCATTTTGGAGAATATCCACTGAACGCAATCAGTGTACGCTATTCTGTGTCAGCCGCGAACACAAGGATACATTTTCTACGTTTATTCACGCTTTAATTTGAACGAAAACAGCACATCCGTGCATCGTGGCTGACTCAGAAGGCGTACGCTGCTTGCGTTCAGCTCATATTCTCCAAAATGACGCTACGGTGATGCAGAGAGACACAGTCATTATTTTTGTTTTCTTCGTGTACAAAAAATATTCTCGTCACTTCATAAAATTCAGATTGAACCACTGATGAGAGATGGACTATTCTGATGATGTCTTTCATACTTTTCTGGACCTTGACAGTGTATTTTACTTGGCAGTCAATGGGACAGTCACAAGCCTCCCGGTTTTCATCCAGAATATCTTAAATTGTGTTCCAAAGATGAAAAAAAGCTTTAATGGGTTTGGAACGACATGGGAGTAAGTGATTAATGACAACATTTTCATTTTGGGGTGGAGTATCCCTTTAAAATCACCTTTATTTATATAGCGCTTTAAACAAAACAGATTGTGTCAAAAAAACTGAACAACATTAATTAGGAGAACAGTGTGTCAATAATGCAAAATGACAGTTAAAGGCAGTTCATCATTGAATTCAGTGATGTCATCATGCAGCTCAGCTAAGTTTAAATAGTGTCTGTGCAATCATTTGCAATCAAGTCAACGATATCGCTGTAAATTAAGTGTTCCCATTAAAGGTATGGTAATGTAAACAGCACTATGTGCATTACTGTAACAGTACTGAAACAGTTGAGGAAAGCGTCTTGTTCTTTTGTTCACCAGATTATTGTTGTTTGTGAAATATTTGATGAGCTCACTATTGGAGAGCAGTGAGGGATGAAGCATTTTCAGTTGATGCTGAAACACTGTATATGCCCGTCCCTGATTAACTGTCCCACTGCGGTGATCTCAACTGTAACTGCTAAGGTCTGAAGGACCAGATAAAGCAGGCAGAAAACATTGACACATGAACTGCATAACTGTGTACTATACATGCTTTGCTCTGGAAGTTAATCTGTGGAAGATAAGCAAAAAATAAATACTGGCCTTAAGTACACTACCATTTAAAAGTTTTGGGTGATTTTTTATTGTCTCTTATACACAGCAAGGCTGAATTTATTTGTTGAAAAATACAGTAAAAACAATAATGTGAAATATTACATACACCTACTTAAAATAGTTGTTTTCTTTTCTAATGTATTTTAAAATGTAATTCAAAATTGTTTTTTTTATAGTGTTATTTTAGTTTTATATTTTTTTTATAATGTGATACATTACTTTGTTGGTCATTTTAATATGCTGATTTAGAAAACATCATTGTTGAAAACATCTTAGTCTTGGTCCTGTGTATGTTGACATCATTTATTCATATTTATTATATTCTTTTGGTAATACGCTACTTAATGAAAATATGTATACATATATTTCAGTACCTCAAAGCAAATGTTAAACTTTACCTAAAGTCAATATAAATAGGACTTTGTAACCCACTTTATTCAGTATTTCTGCATGAATTAGGTTATTCAAAGAAAAATAAAGGGGGTGGGAATTGATTTTATTCATCAATGGATATTTCATAGTGGAGCCATGAGGCTGGATCAAAAAGGCTGTAAAATAAGAGTGACTGGTGATTAATAAAACATTGTTTTTGCACCAATGAATCATGTCAAATAGACTTTAGTCACTGTGGATGCCATATTGAATTTCATGTGGATGAAAATGAGGCTGTGAGGGATAGATTTGTAGTCTGTAAATAAGGTCCTAGATCATGTAATTTTCAAAACTGACATTTTAAAAAAACTGTTTTATGAAGTTTTTGTCTGATTTTTTGGAAAGACAGCCTAATTTCAATCCTGTCAAAAATTAAATATGCCACTACTCTAAGATCTACAAGACCAAGAACATGTATTAAAGGGGTCATACGATCCGATTTCAAGTTTTCCCTTTTCTTTGCAGTGTTACAAGCTGAATAGCGTGAATAGACAAGATCCCTAAAGTTGCAAAGACTAAAGGCCCAAACCCAAAGAGATATTCTATTTAAAAGTTAAGACTCATCCACGCCCTTATAAAACGCCATTTAAACACACCCCCACATCCACGTCACTGTGTGGGAAGATTTGCATAACGCCACCCAAATGTTCACACAAAGAAAGAAGGTGTAACTTTGATTCATGCTGTAGTATTGTTGCTGCCACCGCCGCCATGTTGTGGAGATGCTGTGTGTTTGGTTGTGAAAGTGAAAATACTTTGTTTGGTCTTCCAAAAGAGGAAACAACTAGAAATCAGTGGTTAAGTTGTATTTACAACACTGTTCCAGAACAGTTCAACCCAAATATTTGTGTGTGTGCAACGCATTTTACGGAGGACTATTTCCTGAACATGGGAGAGTAGCCTACAATGCCGGCTGTTCTGACTCACAGCCTATAAGTATGTTTTCATATTTAAAGAATTTGCCACTAACTATTAAAACACGATTTTTTTGAGCAGTGTAGAGTAGCACTTGTTTTTTTTTCCGATCACAAATGCAGACATGGTTTTATGTTTATGCAGCGCGATTCAACGCAATGCATAAATAGACAGTATAAGTCATTATAATCAGTAATTATGTCCCCACTGGATGCAACAAATACAGTACCTCGTTTGTATTGGGTTTCCTTGTTTTGTCTCATTTTTGTCTCTGAATTTCTCTTTCAGATGCAAAATTAATGGGAGGGAACATTTGAATAAATGATGCAACATGATTTACAATGGTTTGTGGCAGTCAATTTAATAGTATTTGTGCCATAATATAACGCATTAAAAAAGCATGTCTTAACCCATTTTGCCAATTTGTGCTGCTTTTGGTAGATTGTGTTGGTTGTTATGGAAATGAGCTGGCTGCGTTTGTGTTCTTACTTGCGCATTGTCAGTAGATTACCCGCAGAACCTTCCACTCCCATTGATGTTCTTAAGGAATTGTGCTCTTATGGTAATTTTCCTTGTTTAGGAAATCTGGCTCTAAAAGTGTTAGACAGATTAATTACTGCACTTTCCTTTACGTTCCTTTACTTCATTTTTACTGCACTTGACAGCCATTTTTATACAAGGTTCTTAAATTACATTCTTCGTATAGATTTCGGGTAACACATTTCCCTGGGAATCAAAGTGCCATGTTCTACTCTTTGAGCTACAGAAATGTTTGTATTATCTCAATTAGTCACTTTAAGAGCTTCCTGGCTGTATGACTAACATCATTTGGATGCATGCAATATTTATTGTTCAATTCTTAAAATCCATACCATGATTGTGGAATTTACAATCTTAAGACCAGCTAAAATTGTAACAGTAGAATATTGTAACAGTATGGATACCTTGAAAAGAGAGAGATGTGTTAGTGCAGGCCTGTAATCTACACTCCCCCATGCCCTCAAAAGGAGGCAAAGAGGCGATGGTGCTCCAAGGAAGACAGGCGAGACCATCCTGGTGGTCTGGCAGTCATCATAAGCAAAGAGGTGTTTTGTCCCAAGTTCACCCCATATGGCCCCTTCAGCTTCTCTGGTGTGTCTCCCAACTTTAAACAAACAGAGGCACCTCAAGTAAATATTTAGTGCTCTTGTGGGAGCGTTCAAAGGCTCCAGGAGAAATGAATGAAGCATTTTCTCTGCACTCACCTCTAAACAGGACAGTTAGACAAAAGCTCAGTGGAGAAAAGTGCTGGATAAATGACGGTTGGGAATACGTGCACAAACGAGAAATCCAAATGCTTAAAATTCTTTGATCATTTATCCAGTTGTATTCACATTATATTTAATTAAAAAAATAACGATTAACTATAGAAGTAAACATATCATTGATGAGCAGACTTTTTTGTGTCCATGTTTTCCGTCAGTTTGGCTTGATCAAAACGCCCTGACAACTCTCAGTGACCCTACTGACCTCTTTGTTTCTGACACACCCTTAACAAGAAGACTGTGAAAAATGAGTAGGAGGAAGTGATCAGTTTGTTCAATTCTGAAAGAGAAAGTGAAGCAAAGTGAGGGCAGTTTCAGATTTTCAGATTCAGGTATTTTGACAGAAATCAAACGTGTTAGCACTGTAAGACTTTGGTCTGATGTTATTTTGCACAGTGCTTTCAAACTAGGTTCTGAGGTCAGGACAAACTTAAAATAGAGCGCTGAGTCCCAGCCCATCCCAAAACTACAGTGAAGCATAGCATCTGTGGTCTCGTAGTGTCATCATCTCTGAATTCTGTGTCCTATTCACTGCTCTGAAAATGAGATGTATCTGTATGGCTGACTGTGTATCTGCCTGTATTGTTAAAGGAGTAGATGTCACGTCACACTTTTTTTTTTTTTACTCATATTCTGTCTATATATTTAATGTCATGTTTTCTGTTGCATGTTAAAGTTTCTTTTGTATATTCATGTTTTATCTGTTACAACAAATACTATGGCAGTACTGCTAGTAAAGTAATGTTATTAGATGGCAATACTATAGTACTTTGGTATATTATTACGGTACTGTATGATTACCATAGTCATGTACATTTGTTTTATATGGTATACAAAGGTAATTCAAAGACAACCATAGTATTACCATTGTACGTAGGTTAAAAATACATTAATGCTGTGAAATATAATTACAATTCAAAATAACTTCATGTGCATTACATTATAGTACAGTGCCCAGAAACCATGGTAATGGAATGTGGAATATGAATTTAGGAGGAATTAGAAGGATTTAAGGCTGCAAGTGTTGGAGAAAGTTCACTGGAAGAAGCATTATTAGTTAAAATGGCATTATGAATAGAGCTTTGTATCAGATAATAACTGTACACAGTGGCATAGTGAGCTAATGTGTATACTGTAAATGTTCCACAGGAAAAAAAAAAAAAAATTCAGAGTTTTTTTTCCCCACTCCCTATCGACTGATAAATAAGGATAAAAATAACCTTTACCTGAGACTTGGGATTCTGACACCATCGAATTCTTTGGTTTCACTGGAACACTGCAATCAATAGGAAACATTACTGACATAGTACCAGCAGTCACACATTCCTAATGACATCATCATTGTTCTACAGCACAGAACATTTGTAAAATTAAATTTTCTTTTCCTCTCATTTAGTTTCTGGCAAAAGTTGGAGCATCATGTATTTACTTTGGCTCAAACTGTACAGCTATGAATTAGTGCAAATAGATTTAGCATACAATATCATATCATCATAACTCTCTCTTCTGCTAACATTCACAATAGAACCTGCTATGATTAGCATAAAATTAAATTAGGAAAGCCGGAGAGTTTAATCAAGAAGTTTGATCATTTATGTTAGAGTACTTGTCTCCTCAACACATCCTGACAGGAAGCAGTGGTGTGAGAAATTACCTGGCACATTATCTGCTGCTCCCACTGAAACACTGATCAACTCAACTGCCAGTCACAGAGGATGACGTCTGCAATGTATCACATTGGCTTGTCACCTCACTGGCATGTGCTCCAAAGGATGGAGGGAAGTTTTCAAACACTGTGCCACCAATTGCAAATTTATTAAAAGAGATGGATTGTAATTCATTTTGCGCTACCATTAGATGTCATGACTCGTGACAAATGATGATGCATGTTCTCACCATATTTCACCATCCCTGTTTCTTTTCTTTTTTTCCATTCTGTTAAATGCTAATCTGGTTATACACTACATGGTCAAAAGTATGTGGGCATCCCTTAATTGCAGATAAAACCAATTTAACTGCAACACCATACAATGAAATTCTAGAGGAGGGGGGTTTCAAATTAGGGTCCCTGGGGGTCCAGGAAAAGTTTCAGAGAAATTTGAGAAAACAAAGTATTTTAGGGCTGTCAAAGTTAGCGTGTTAGCTTAAGATATTGATAAAATATTTTTTACACAAAATTTTTGTGCATTTACAGATTTTTTATTATTATATATATTTTTTTAATTCCACTTTTTAAAAACTGGTCAGTAATCATTAGATTAATCTCTATTTTTTAATACAACCATTTTACTCTATTTAAAGTGTTATTTTTAACACTAAGATTTTTGATTACTAATATTTTAAAGGTTTATACATTTCATATAATAGAACGTGGGAAAGACCAATGACAATACAATAATGTATTAATTTATAGTTATTAGATTTTGAAACATTGTCTTTAGAATTTCACACTTTAATATTTTCTCATATACAGTGTATGAGAGAACCAACTACTTATTAATATTGCTCACCAAGCTCATATGGTATTTGATTGTCCAGTGTTCACATACTTTTGCCATATAGTGTACATAATGAAAACTCAATTGAAGTCTCTTTTGCATCAGACATAAATGTCAGGAAGCGTTGTAATGAACGGAAGAGACAATTAGTTAGTGGGCAGATGGATGGGACATGGCCTTTGGATCCTGGATCACCTCTCTGAGATTCTTGCTTAGACAACAGGGTTATTCTGTGATAATATTCCTCCAGGCTACATCATAAGCCACTGTGTCATAACATCCACATTATATTCATTAAAGAGAGGATGTGGATGTGTTTGTCAAAAGCATTTCTGAATCCTGTCCTTCATGTTCTCCTCGCAGCTCTTGCTATTAGTGTCGGGCCCACTTCCTGTGTCATTA
Source organism: Cyprinus carpio (assembly GCF_018340385.1). NCBI lineage: Eukaryota > Metazoa > Chordata > Actinopteri > Cypriniformes > Cyprinidae > Cyprinus > Cyprinus carpio. Next base: position 10,350,125 of record NC_056595.1, on the reverse strand, counting down.
CAAACAAATAGATCTGCAGCTATAGATTATATGCGAGTTTCTTCTTTTCAAGAAAAAGGTTAAAGAAAGTACTGTAAACTTTACTCCCTACAACTGTAGATTTTACATACTGTAGACTTACATACTTTACTACCGTACAATTTAAACGTTGTGGATATGCCCTTGAACACTTGTGTCTGAACTGTTGATGGTGCAGTGTTACACTTTCACCCAAAACTATTAACTTGAACTGAGACTGACAGGAAGTTGTATGTCTGGTCCTAGATAGACTTGTCACTGTAATTGTGCAGACTAAACAAAGCTGCCACCTAACTTTTGTAAGGGGAAAGGTGTGTTTATAGGCTCTTTTGACTTGGACCAGTCAGCAACCACACAACAATGCTTGTAAAACCACACAGAACAGCTTGACCACCACATACAGAAGTATACATGGAATACCTCAACCAATAATCATATACATTGGTTTGATGTTTGATTTCTATCTGCCTGTCTAATTTATGTGTTGCTGTATCTGTCTGTATGTTTTCTTTCTTTCTATCTGTCCGTCCGTTCATCCGTTCGTCCTTCCTTCCTTCCTTCCTTCCTTCTATCAACCTGTCATCATATATATAGTATGTATAGGAATTATTGAATCTGCAGATTCCCATACAGCAGTTGCTGTATAATCCAGAATATCTCAGTACTACTCCAAGAAACATAGCTTTATTCAAGCAATGCACCTGTTGTGTGACATGCCTGTCCAAGTTTAACACCACTAATTTATAGGCCGCAGCTGCATATATGACTCCACATATTTTAAATGAGCAGTCTTTGCAGTTGTAGTCCCAGTACTCGCACACAGCTGAGAGCAGCACACCTAGAAGTAGGACAACTCAGTTTTTGTTTGAGTTGTTTTGTTTTCACAGTGATTAAGTTTACACTGCACAAGCCTAGTTTAGTAATACATATATTACTAAGCAGTAATATATACTGGAGTGTGTCATCTTCCTAAAAATCTTCCCAGGCTCTTTGTTGAGTGAATAAAGCCAAGTGAATAAAACTGAATGAAATAGCAACGTGTGTTGACCTGTTTCAAAATTCCAAGGTGAGGCTCACTCACTGAACATTTAATTGAAGTTTAACCCACTCTTTAAAGCTCTCATGGTAAATTACATGCTGTTTCCCAAGAATAAATTTTCTTTTCTTGTCATTAGTAAGCTGGAGCTTAGTGGGTCAGTGTATCCTTAACCTTAATCACATGATTTTCTTGACATCTAAAACAAGTTAAATACATAATAATGTGATGTTAATAAACTTCGGGAGCATCAGTCCTGACAAACCTGTTCAAGCTTTAGCAGCTGAATCAAGGAAATCAAGGCTTCAGGTCACACTGAGTTCTTACAGGAAACCAGATCAAAGATTATATGAAACCTCACATTAGCACTGCCTCAGTAAATAGAGCTGGAGTGAACACAGCATAATTTTGAAGAAAGTTTGAAAGGAGCAAGAAGACACAAAAAGCAATGTAAGTGTCAGGAAATAACCTCCAGTGATGAATAAAACTGTGAGGAAAATGGCTGAAACAGCTGTGGGGCAATTTTAGAAACAAAAGCTTTCAATACTTCAAATAGTGTTTTGCAGCTATCAGCAAAATTATGCTGTGTTCACTCCAGCTCTATTTACTGAAGCAGTGCTAATGTGAGGTGTCATTTAATCTTCGATCTGATTTCCTGTAAGAACTCAGTGTGACCTGAAGCCTTGATTTCCTTGATTTAACTGCTAAAGCTCACATTTCACTGCTGGTTATATATGCTCTATATAATCGTGTATGTGACAAATAAAAATCTTGAATCTTGAAAAGTATAGGTTTCTTCCATCTAAGCAAGAGAGATCTGTACAAAAGACGTTATTAGAGGTTCCTTCCCCTAAAGCACAGTAGAAATTCTAGAAACCTAATTAATGGACATGCTCTGTTTTAGTATCACTTAGTCATGCCCATTCATCCCCATAAACTGATGACTTGCCTCCTTCATTTCCTCACAGACCTTCAGAACAGCTGCTAGTCAGCCTGTCGTTCTCTCAATAGAAGCCTGAAACCGGAGCCACAAGTGAATGCCAAACTTTTCAGGAAAAGACCTACATGCTCTGCCCCCTGTGAGCTGACAGCTCCTTGCCATCAAAGTCAACGATGCTGCTTTGCTGTGAAGAGATGAAGATCTGCTGCTGCCTGCGGACAGCTGGGTTTTACACAGTGGGTGTAAAGATGTGGAAGAGGGTAAGGAATGCTTTGGTTTTTGGAGTTAGTCTGTACTCAGCATCAGGGCTCTGTATTTTTCCCACATAAATACATGCATTTCTGTTTTGTATATCTATATATAAGATTCAGCTGGACAGATGTTGAAACTGATTTAACATCTGCAACTTATTCTAACAACTCTAAAATACTATTCTCAAACTGATTTTCATTCCAAATAAACCATTATTTTTTTTTTTTTACATTAAAAATGATAACTGCAATTTGATAAATTGGTAATCGATGCTTCAATTGTTTGATTATTTATGTGCAGTTTGCTGTTACAAAAATAAACCATAAGTGAAAGTTCATATTGATACTTAGAAGCAATTTTGAGATTATTAGCATCTGCTGATAACCAGTCCTCTTTGGCTGAATGAATAATAAACATCTTCTGTTTTCAATAATTGTTTTGTCATTTTTAATAAGTATTGTAGTCTATTGTACTTGCCAACTTGCCAACACTGATTAGTTACAGCTATTTATTTCTGTTTGCAGCACAGTATTTGACAAGAAGGGTAAAAAGGACATTAAGTTACAGCTTGTAAGAAGTAGCGTAGTAAAATTACATTTATTTGGATGAATTATAGCATTTGTTTGTATGAATTAATGAGAAAGAGAGAGATTGTGGGTGTATGAATTATGTGCATCTTTCTACTAACAGTAAAGAGTTTAATTACATAAAAAACAGCAATGTTACCCCCTCATTGCTGAGAAATACGTAAAACGTAGAGATTCAGTTGTGAAGCTATTTTATTAATAAAAGTTATGCAACATCGTCAAAAAATTTCTGTGCTCCTGAAAGTGTCTGTGTGCGTGTGTGTGGCGTGTAGTGATGTGTCGTTCAATTTGAATGAATCTTTATGAGTTAGCTCTGCAATCGAGCTGTCTCAGAGAGGAATTTGTTTATTTCATGTTGCCCATGCATGTGCAACATCCTATTGGTTCTTTACAGGAACAGAAATGATTGGTTCACCTCTCAAGTCTTTTGGTTCGAGTCGTTTGTTCATCCTGTGACAGCCCTATAGTCTAGAGGTCTATTCTAGTCTATTCTGTACTGGAAAGAGAAATTATTAGTTCCCTTCCTGAGTTTTTGGGTCTGAGTCATTCATTCTTTTGTCACGTGACATGACAGCAGTACTGGATACAGAAATTAGTTAATAATTCCCACTGCAGTTCCCAGCCTTCCTTACAAACACATTTACAGTTATGTGATGCATTTCTGGCCTCAAATTGTAGCTTTTTTTATTATTTCTTACAATTTATACATTTGTAAATTTCTGTCATGATGGATAATATTGAATGTGATAATAAATAGTTGGTAAAGGCTTTAACCCTATCCATATAATGAAGAAAAATCACTTTGATAAAGCAAATATACCTATATAATAACAACATACAGTTAATAATATGTAATGTTTGTGTTTGTTGTAAGATATTGATCTGAGAAGCGGGCACGTAACAAAAGAATGAACGACTCAAACCCAAAGACTGAAGAGATGAACTAATCAATTCTGCATAGCCTATGAGGCTGTGACGGGATGTACGAATGACTCAAACTCGAAGGTGGTTGTATCTAGAAGGGATACAGCTACGGCCAGAAGTGATGCAAAATCTTGCCATTAAATAACAATAAATTTAATTTGCTACCTATCAGATTGTGCTTTATTAACATCTACACCTACCGCAGCCCTAAACCTACCCTTACAATAATGCAAATACAGTAATTAATTGTTGTTCAGCATGAAAAAAATTAAGCAAAATTGATGTGCGCATACCCAGTAAGCCATGGTAGTACAATCTGGCCATAGCTGTATCCCTTCTTGCCCCAACCCCCAAAGACTCGAGAGGTGAACTAATTAATTCTGTTTACAGAACAGACTGCATAGCTTCAGTTTATGGGGATGTGACATGACAAATGAATGAATGACTCAGAGCCGGGAAACGAATCGACTGCATAACCTGAAACAATGAATTAATCGTTTCTGTTTCTCATAATTTGGCCTTGGTTGCATTATAGTTTTTTTTTCTTATTTAAAATGTCGCGTAAGTAAATGTGTTGTACAATTTGGCTATTAGCTTGTAACATTTGAATTATATTCCGCTGAAATGAATGAGATGACTTGAAAAAAGATTTGTTCATTTTGAAGAATGAAATTCAAAGATCCGAGTTGGTAAAATTATCCAAACTACCCATCACTAGCAGCATGACCCCGATCGCTCTCTCGTGCTGTTTTCCAAATGGCATAAATTGGCCTATGAAGGGCACTTCGTAGTGAGAACAGTCATGGCCGCTACACTAAGGGGATGTTCCAAACCCTGTGCCAAAAAAATTAAAGATTTTGATTATCAAATAATTGCAGCTTTGGTGAATAAGAGACTTCTTTCAAAAACAAAAAAATCTTACCAACTTTTGAATGGTAATTTATGTGTATTAACTAATCTTCCTTAATCATCCAGAGCTTTGTTTCTCGAAAACGATTGATCTTAGAGCTTAAGAGCATTTTCTATGAGTCATTTTATGATCGTTATTGTTTCATGTGCGTTTCCCAAGAATGCACTTAACGCAATCGCACGTAGCCATGCTTTAAGTGCTACTTAAGAGTCACTATCCGTTTGTCAAGTGCTGAAATGTCACCTAATAGAATGGCTCGTAATTGTAGTAAATTCTCGTTTATTAAAATGTTAACCTAATGCTGAGTTCCAGACAACTCAGATATAATAACAATTATATTATATTATATTATAGTGTATAATATTATACTTTACATAATAATATAATAATAATTATTATTATTATATATTATTATGTAAAGTATAATATTATTTACCGATTGTCCTGCAGGTGTCCGCATAAATCTGTCTTCTTACGATCTTCTTAGGGCTTTATGATTACTTCAGATCTACGATGATTTTCAAGTGCTACTTAAGTTACGATGCTTTTGGGAAACCAACCGTTATATTAAGATCAGTGATACGATCGTTTTTACGAACTTCTTAGGCTTACGAAGCTTTTGGGAAATGCAGCCCAGGTAAGTGCTTTCAGATGATCTCAGTGGATGTCACTTTTTGGGAGGTCGGACCATCTTTCTGTAACTCTGTGTAAGGTCCGTTTGACTCAGGGATGAATGAGCAGAGACCTGATGAATGAGACCTTCCTCATCATTGATGGTGCTCCATTACATTTGCCTTTCTGTGATTGGATGGGACAGACTGGCCCGCATTCCTGTTGTATCACATTTCAGCAAGGATCAATTGATGAAAGATGAGTGGATGAACAGCTTGCTGTGAATGGCTGACTCTTCTGTTCCATAGAATGGCTGCCTCACAAGCATGCATGCATACGAACATACGTCACCTAGTCTCTTTGCCTATCTTTCGCAAACCTCCTGATACAAAGCTTCATGGGATGGGGGAAGTTCAAAAATCTTGACTCCCTTTACAGCCTGTCCCATAAATAGTAGGGTTTATACAGCTCCGACGCTGACCTGACAGAATTGGTCTCGGCCTGTGGAACCACGGAGAACAAAAAAGTTCATTACACTGCAGTTCAGCTCTAGTTTTGTAGTCCTAAGTCAACAGATCTTCATGGAAACAGTTTCCATGTATGCAAATGGTTCAAAGAGGCTTGAGCTCAGGCTTGCTGGAAGAGAAGATTTGCTATGCTGATCTTGAAAATATTTCCAACATTTACACACACACACACACACACACACACACACACACACACACACATACACACACACAGACACACACCCATATATATGTGTGTTTTATAAATGTATTAGGGGTGTAAGGTTACACAGAATTCATGGTTAGATGTGTACCTCGGTTCCGGGGTTCGGTACAACAAGAAATTACTTTTTTAATTTATTTTGAACAGACAGGAGTGCTACAGACTCATTTTGCATGAGCAGTTGTTTTTACACACACACACACACACACACACAAAGAAAAAAAAGAACAGTATTTTTTCTTTATTTTTTTTGTATTATTTTAATGTAAATCAGAACAGTATGACTTTAGATTTATGGATTGAATGAAAATGTAATTTATTCTCTGACAGCAGGTGGTGCTTATGGAACAGCAGCGATATTGAGTTTTTCTTGGTTACTGCTTTAAATAAAGCAACTTGGCTTATAAACACTACTTCAATATGTATTTTATGGGGGTAGAAAAAAAGAAAATGCCATCGAAACATTTCTGAAGACGGTCAGTCCCTCTCAGAAATATATTCATATAAACCCCCGCATATTTGTCTTCCTATATTTTGAGTATCGCGAACAGTGAGCTTGATCTGCCTGATACAGTATTTTCTCCTCTTTATAGACTTTATAAAAATTCCACACAAATTACATCTTTGGAAATGATTGCAATGCCGTTTGTGTGCAATTCCTGAATAGAGATTGGGCAAAATAAAACTAAAAACTGGTTCAGATTTATAGCCGTTTGACCAGTCTATCTTTAGAACCTGAAACTTTCCCACACTGCTGATTTAAAACAAGCAGGTGGTTCTTCTAGCCTTTGCGTGCCATCTGAAGGTGGCTGTATCCGAAAACTGAAAAATGCTGCCTTCGGAGGATGCATTCCAAGGTAGGAAAGCATCAAGACACGTCCGAATTCAATGTTAGTTTCAGTTCCTGTCTCCTGAGAAAGTTTTCCACTTTTTATGTCATTTCTAGTGAGAAATTAATATTGCAGTAATGAAATATCCACTTAGTTATCGCCAAAGCTCTCTATATTTTGCCGTTACTCTGCCTAAGAAGCCTGTCCAAAATCAGTTTCATGAGGTGCCTTCGTGCAAAAACGCTGCCTGCAAAGTCATTGCCTGATACGGCAGCGAGGCAGCAAGTCAACTGCCTAAGTTTTTGGATGCAGCCCTTGTCTTATGTTGGCATGTAGATCGCCTCTTCTTCTGCTCTTTTCTGTTGTGACAGCTAGCATTGCATTACCATACGCCCCCTTCTGGACTGATTGCCTATAACTGACTGTATTGTCTGACTGCATGATCTGAACTGTGATGCCTGTATTTTGACGGTTCGGTATGAATACATGTCCCATAACACCCCTAATATATATATATATATATATATATATATATATATATATATATATAAATAGAGAGAGAGAGAGAAGCTGAGACAGACTAAATCCAAAACAACTGTGCTAACGTCTCCAAGATACTTAAAGTCGGCATGAAACGGAAGTTGCAATAGTCTTTTCTTCCCTACTGTGATGGCTTTTGGAATGTAGGGTGTTATTTCACCCTTCGCTGAGAGTTTGATAGACAAGCGATTTGACCAATCATAATGCCGAATCTGCCATTTTGTCTGACAAACAACTCAAACAGGAGAGTTAGATTAATGTCAGTGGAACATGTTGTATTGACGTCTTTCCGTGGTTGAGATAGCATAACTCTAATGTTCGTTCATGTTTATTTCATGCTTTAACTAGTAGTAAAGAGGAAGAGATTATCAGATGTTCAAGTGGTTCAAATGTGAATTGATCACTTCCTGCTAGTTACAGCATGAAATACACATGAATGAACATCAGAAGGTATGTTGTCTCAACTGTGGAAAGACATTGATACACCATTTTCAAGTTAATCTATTAACTTTCCTGTCTGGAATGTTTGTCGAACAAAATGACGGATTCAGCATTATGATTTTTCATGTCGCCCGTCAATCAGACTCCAGGCAAAGGGTGCTAAAATCCTGGCTATTGGACAGTCCGTATAGTCCAACCCCTTTTCCGAGTCTGGGGCTCTATCATACACCCGCCGCAATGCAATGCAAGGCACAGCGCAAGTGTGTTTGCTGGTTTCAGTCCGGCGCCGTTCGGATTTTCCCGTCCAGCGCCACGTCGTTTAATTAGCAAATGCATTTGCGCCCATTTGTGTGCCCATGGGCGTGCTGGTCTAAAAAGGAGGTGTGTTCAGGCACATTGATATTTTAAGGAGCTGAAAATAGATTGTGCCATAGACCAACTCAGACCTGGTCTAAAGTCTGGCGCAATGTTTTTTCTTTGTTATTTAAAGAGTGTGTTAGTATAGGCGGGTCCACAACGCGCGTACACGCTGCTTATTAAACACAGGGACGGACAGCAGCACACAAACATGCCAAATATTAAAAATTAAAGGACTGCAATGCATAAGAATTTTTTGTAGGCTTATTAAATATAAAAATGCCAACATGTCATAATGGATAGTCATCGCATGTATCAGAATTAGGCTATCTATTTTCTCTCACACGAGCAGCTCCGTTTCATCTCGGAGACGCGTTCTGTCTTTGCGCTTTCCACATTCCGCCGTGTAAATAGCAAATCAGTCTCTGCACGAGCGCAACTGGCTCTTAAAGGGAATGGAAGATGAGACTCTGATTGGTTTATGGCACGTTACGCCCAAAAAAACACCCATTACTCATTAAGAGAATAGGGACAACCCGTTTAGACCATGCGCCCGGGCGCCAACCGTTTTTCCGTCGTTAAAATAGCAAAAGTGGATTTGGACACACCCTGAGTTCACCTGCGCCGTGCGCTTTACACTTTGCGTTTAGATCGTTAAAATAGGGCCCCTGATGTCATGAAGAGATGTCGTTGAGAGGGGGAGGAGAGGTTAATGTTTTTGATTAAAGATTACAAGTGCAAATTATTATTTTTTTTAAATAGTGATGTGCATGGATAAATAATTTATAATAAATACTTCAACACTGTGTTAAAAAAAGAAGAAAAAAGAATTGTCATTTTTGATTTTATGGTGACTTTAAAGAAACTTTAGAAGCTACAGTATTGTGAAAAGTTTTAGGCACTGTAAAAATGCTGTAAAGTGAGAATGTTTTCAAAAATTATTTCATAAATTTATTTTATTTGTTAATTAACTTATTAACTAAATCAAATCAACATTTGATGTGAGCACCTTTTACATTTAAAACAGCTACATAGTCATAGCTACAGTTGCACATAGTTTTCAGGTAGCTTTGCAGGTAGGTTTCTTCAAGTGTCTTGGAGACATTGTCACAGTTCGTCTGTATTTAGTCTATTTCAGTTTTTTTTGTTTCTTCGTGTAATCCCAGACAGACTGGTTGATGGCGAGATCAGATCTCTGTGTGGAGCACTGGGTGTTGTCAGACTTCTTGTGCATACAAAAATATCACTGGATTATTACAATTAATGGCAAAAGGAATGTTTGGAAATGTAAACTGATATTTCCTACTGACACACTACACCAAATGTAGAAATAACTGACTTGGGGGAAAAAAAATACTAATGACCTATGACTTTTGCACTTGTGTTTCATTCCAATTTAACACTTTAATGGAATGCTTTCAACAACAAACATTTAATAATCTGTGACAGAGTATTGCATTACATACTGTATCACATATACCCCCCCCCACACACACACGTGTATATATATATATATATATATATATATATATGAATGCTTTCAACAACAAACATTTAATAATATATATATATATATACCTATTCATATCCCAGTGTTCTAAAGGTCATAACACTATATGTGTTATGACCTTTAGAACATTGGGATATGAATAGGTTTCCTATACTGAAATTCACTCAGCTCATGAACTTTTCAACATCCAATGTATGAGTGAGTCATCTTTTTTGCTGTTTCAGTCCATAGCTCCAAATGATATCTCTTTAATATTTCAGTTGTTTCTTCTAGAAGTCAACAGACAGCATGTAGGTGTTCACTTAAGTATCCTGCTGCTCTCCTGAGAAAAAAGCCCCCACATTTGCAGGTGTAGATCTCTGCAGTAAAGTGAGAGAGAGTGTCCTTTCTGTGAGTCATACACATTTGAATGACACCGGCAACTTCTACAGGTTTGTTGTCAATCAGCAGCCCCCATACGAGGCACGAGATATTGGATGTGTGTTTTTTTTTAAAACAGCCTCTCCCCTTCATACGCATTCCTGACAAAACCTCATCACCATCCCAGGAATATTGCGCAGCCACCGTGTCTTTGCAACACTATCTCTTTTCACACCATGCTTTCACACCCTTCAGCCCCTCAAACACATTGTTGAAGCATATGACTTTTGAAATTGCATTTTACACACGTTAAGGGATAACGAATGTGTAAAGAGCTGTATAATTGAAAGTTTGCAAACTCTGGTATATAAGTAAATGTGCTACAGTATTATTTCTGTGAGGAAAAGTCAAATGTGAAGTGCAATATATCCTCATGGCATCATAGAGTGTAATCATATGGGGCTAAATTTTCATATATTGCATATATTGACTTATATGGTTTTTACCTTAAAAAAAAGGTTAAACCTTTGATCAGTGATTTTTTTTTTCCGCCTATCTTACAGTACATACATGGAAACCATGAAAGAGATGAAAAGCCTTATTGTGCTTCTTTTGGTTGTAAAGTAATAAAACATAATGAACACCATTTCCTTCTCTCTTATTCAACAGTTTTATGGTTCTGCAGTTTGTTTTATTGGTGAGTGGCGGTTCAGTTATTTGATCAGGTGAAAAAAGGTTTTATCAGGGTCTTTGTGACTCTGTCATACAGGAATGAATATGATACATGCAAATATTGAAGTTCAAAATAAAACTTGTAAAAAAAAAAATTAAAAAAAAAATCATATATGTGTTCTTTTTTTTTTAAAGTTTGACACCCATTGGTTACTACTTTCATGGTTCGGAAAAGAGCAGCATGAATATCTTTCAAAATATCTCCTACTCTGTTGCATGGATGAGAGAAAGTCATTCAGATTTATAACACATAAGGGTCACTAATTAACAACATAAATGTTCCTACTTGTGTGTGTGTGTGTATATATATATATATATATATATGTATATATATATATATATATATATATATATATACACAAACATACATACACACACACTGTTAGAATGACCTTATTAAGAACAACTGGATCTCAGTCTCCCTGAAGCTTCATTGAGAAATCTTTCTCTCACTGCCACTAGCATAAAGGGTTCCAGAAGCAAGTTCTTTAACAACCTGTTAAAGCAATTTGAAGTGCTTTCATGACAGAACTTGTTTAAGTGAGCAGTAATTTCTGAGATAAACTTTCCCTTAGTCTCTTTCTCTGCAATTAGACATGTGAGTGGTTGATGACAGGCTGCCAGGATGTTGAAAGAAGGTAGCAGCTGATTCCCAAAGCTGAATGGCATCACCTGTTTAGACAAAACAGATGATGTTGGTAGACATGTAGTTTCCTGTACAATAGGTGAAGAATGATGCTTTGCTTGAGTTTTATTTTATTCATTGATTCATTCTAACAATATCTTATTTTGTTTCCTATGAAGATGTGTTTGAATTAGAAAATTATAATTTGTGCTTTAGCTCCTTATATGGCCATTTTATTTGAGTAAATGGATTGCAATACCTCCTAACACAGGACCGGACAAGAAATCATTAGAAAGTTCTACTGCAAGGATATCTGTATGTAAGTTTTAGGTCCGAGTTGAGTTTCACATCCTCTTTGATTGTGTGTTTTTTCTTACTGTCCTGCTGATGTGGATATGACACAATCACTCCATTTCTGAAATCCGTGGTTTCAAAATGTGTAGCATTGCAAAGGTCAACAAAATGCTATTTTTTTTCTCTTTAAAATACAGTATACAGTATAATGAAAGCATGACCAGTGATTTGAGACTATGCCTACAGAAAGCCAATCATTACTTATTAATTTTACTCATACTCATACATTACATTTTAAGAGATTTTAATTGGAGAATATTCTGTTCCAAAGCATTATTAATTTTAAACGAAAGTCCGTATTTGAAATAAGATGGAATGTGAGTTTTTGCATAACAGTTTTAGCCTCAAGCATTAAGATGTTTGAGATACTCTCTCACCTGTTAAAATTAATTTAAAGTCTCTGTACAAGGCGAACACACTCCGCCCATACGGATTCCGCATTCTGTACTGAAGAAGTAACTGCTTTGCGTGTTGGTGTAGCAGTTGATAAATGTTTCCTAAGGAGTTTCCCATTCCTGAAAGATTCACAAGCCCACAGTTTGATGTCTAACATCGCAGAAAAAATGTGATTTCAAAATATGCTGTTGCTGTTATCTTTTGTCAAAAAAAGGTGACATTTAATCTGAACTTTCCCATGATCCTGGTTATGGATGTAAGTCACCGTAAAGATGTTATGAAATAAGTACAGATCCATGAATTCTGAAGTGAAGCCACAGTGTTTCAGAATTGCTTCTGGTAAATATAATTAGCATATAAACAACTATTATTTAAACAAATTTGGATTTATCTGGTTAATCATATTAATCATATTACCAGTTGCTTAAGATAACTTTTTCTGTTGCTTCTCAACCATTAAGTTGAGAAATTCAATCTTGTTTTCCAGTTAATGCTAAAAAGCTGCAAATTACTAGGGAAACACACGGATGTAAAAAGAGGATATGGGTTGCATAATTGGGTTTACTGGAATTATATGTGTGTGTATATTTGTTGTTTTAAGCGTGTGTCTGTGTGTTCCTAACCCTGCGAGAATGATGTGAAGTTAGTGTTTTGCATACCACAGATGTCTCAGTTGCTGTTAACATTCTTGATCATCCCCAGAATTTTCTTCAAATGACTCTATAATTGTAAATCATGAATATTCACGTTGCCACATAAGCTGTGTGCAATGTAAAAATCTGTAGGCTAAACTGATTTCTCTGACAGGATTCGTCTGTTTGTCTGTGTGATGGCTTTCTATTAGCATCTTCTCATGACTGTACTCAGGAATGAAGGAATTATTTTCTTTCTCTTAAACACAGATGCATTACATGCATTAGGTTACTTGTCACTGATACGTGTTCATACCAATGTGTATTTTGGGGAGTAATTGACTAAAACTAAAAGGAAACATTGCATTGCTGTTTTAAATGTTACTTTCTTTGCGCAGTTTTATGAGCAAGCGAGCTGAGAAAATGATCAAAAGTGCTGTCCTAACAGTTCTCTCGATGAAAAGTCCAATTCATTGGTTCTTTTTTTTTTTTTTTTTTTTTTTAAATATGGTCTGAATGGTCTCTTTCATGTGTATTGTGAGAAAGTCATTCTGCTGAATTGGTTTGTGCTCAATGGTCCTCTCTCATATGTTTTGAAATGTGTTGAAAAAGTCTGATTAATTCTAGCAAATGAGTTCATCTTAAATGTATTGGGTAGTCTGATCAAACGGCAGCTCTATCTTCATGTTTCAACCTGCTGGACAAACTACAACTCTTCCTTCCCAGCTAATGCCGGTGTGACATATCCTGATCAATGTCACACTGTTTGTTTATTTAGGCCAGAAGAGAACTGGTCCCCTGACTGAGCCTCCCAAGCTTTTTGGTCCTTCATTTCTATAACCTTATGCAGTTTTATTGCTTGCCTCTGTTGCTTCTGACTCTTTAATCTTGACTTGTTTATTTAAGGTCCAAAAGACACTTACTTTTCAGTAATATCATCAATTTGACAGCACTGACACTATCGGATGAGAACAACTGAATTGAGCTGAATAATAAAAAAAAAATGTTTGTCTTCTGTAGAGCTGCTTATAGGTGAATCAATTTTGCAACATTGACACTGTTATTGAATTGAATTGAATCAACAACAAGTGACTTTAGATGAATAACTACATGGAAACTATTAACTAAAAAAATACAAAATCTCACACACCACCAACATATCATGGACAGACATTGCCCTCCTTAGTTAGTCAGAGAACTTGTGCAATGAAAATTTAGTCAGATGTGGTTCATTACTTGTTTTTGACCACAAGATTTGAATTTCCACTATTGTGCCGCCTGTGGTCAAGGGACACCTTTGTTGGTCTGAATGTGTTTTCCTCATCTCTATTTAACTTGAACTTTACCTCATGCCTGCTAACGTCATTCTGTCATAGCTTGATATTTGTAACTTTCAGCCTTTATCTGTTTTGTGCACAACTGTCTCTCTCTCACGCTCTCAGGAAAAAAAAAAAGTCTATTCCCAACATTACAAAAATGTCCTTCCCACACAGAGTCAGGCTGGAGTGTGTGTGTATGGTGTGGCTCAGGAGGAATGTATATATGTGTGAGAGAGATAATATCAGGGGGTAAAGGATATGGGTAAGTGAGTGATGGCCACTCAACAGCAACATGTCTACCTGATAGGAAGGGTGGAAGTGGGTGAGTGATTTTCCCACCAGCCCCTGCATACCATCCCTACCGTTTGAAGAATGGTACAGCCCAGCGAGATAATATCTGCACACACTGGTAAGGATGCACATGCTCACAAACATGCACATTGTATCTATATTCTTGAAAATTCAATCAGATCAGAAGCATTTCTGATGTAATACTTTATTTAACTCAACATGCAGCTGTAGGTTTAATTGTAAATGTTTACAGCGCAGGAAACAACAGTCATAATGAAAAAAATGTTAGCAAACATTTGCGCTGTAAAAAAATTCTGTAAAGAGAAAGTAGATCAGCAAACAGCAAATACTCATTCAGATTCCCACTTGGCTCTTGTAAGGTTTCTCAGCAGTATCTCTGTAATCTGCAACACACAGGGCTCTCCCCTTCTTCTCTGTTTGACTGGAGATTACTCAAACTGTTCAGTGCATGTCTATGTGAGTAGATGACTACTCACTTGTTTGTTTTGGGGGATGTCCCATGTCACTGGAAATAAAGTGAAATGAAACTGACCACAACAGATAAAAAAAGAAAAAAAGAAAAAAAAAATTCCAGGCATTTTCAACTTATTGTAAAGTTAATTGCTAAATATAGTTATTCATATACTCAGTGGTTGCAATTGACATGAACTTTTTAATTTAGATGAGAAAAATGAAAAGAAACTATGTTAAAACTTTCATATCAATGCCAAACTCCATGTGCATAAATGTATATGCATACATATTAAAAAAAAAATATATATTTTTTTTACATTATAATTTTCCTTAAATGTAAAAATATGTTATAATAAATGCATAAATTGACATGTTAACAACCCCAAATGCTGCTTAATGCTATATTATATTGCATGTAAAATAAGAACTTCTGACTTCAGAACATTGTACATGATTTATGGGAAAAGAGGGATTTCTTAAGTCAAAAGATAAGAAATGAGCCTCTGCAAAGTTGTCTGTTTCCTGTTTGAACAGTTGGTGTACAGAGACGGTTTATTGGGTGAGTCATGCAGGTTGGACCTGTTTCAGGATGTGAGATTAACTGCTAGTTAGTACTCGACATGCAACAGTACACTGACCTCTGTAATGCACAGGACTCAAGAAATGCATTGAGCATCATCAATGAGTTGTCCGTCAAAGTGAACTGGCACATGGGTGCCTATACTTACTGCATGTGCTTTAGACTTTAAAACACATAATTATTCTCATAATTCATATTATCATTCAGCTGAAACTAATTGATTGAATTGATTGAAAACTATTAATGAATATGATATAAAAACGTTCCATTATTGTAAAATGTTAAAGCCCTTTCAAAACAAAAGTGAAAAGAATAATCTGCAGGCTGAAGGAAATTTAAATTCACTTCTGTATAGTAGAGGGCATAGCTCAAACAAACTTTTCAGCTGTGCTACCATTCTGGATTGCATGAAGAATAAGATGCATGAAAAGAAAGTCTAAGAAAGAATGAAACACAAATGTTATGTTTATCTAAAGTCATTTTTGCTTATTTGTATGGTTGAATTGGATCATCAAGTTCAGCAGCAAATACATTGGTTAAAATGGGATTAAATACATAAAGTATATTATGGAGCACACACAACGCCTCTGCACTTACTTCCGATTTCTCTCAGTATGGGGACAGGATAGCTGTATGTCAATAAACAGAAAAACAAAGTAACTGGCATAAATTTCTTGTAAATTAAAGAGTAATGTGTTATTTTACTAGTTTCAGATTACGTAACTCTCGTTACTTGTAATGCTTTACCCCAAACATTAGAAATTGTAGAGCACTGCTCATTAAAAATCACTATACAGTAAATGCTGTGCAGTATTCAGTAAGTAGTAAGTCAGCAGGAATGGAAAGACTTAGTGATTCATAATGGGAAGGTGATGGTTGTTCCAGCTTATGTTCAGAGCATGTTTTAGTCATAGGGGTCATAGCACATGGGGGGGCTTCAAAAAGCTCAGCATTGCTTTTTATTAAACACCTGTCCCATTACATGCTTAAACATATCCTGTTCAGAAGCTGAGAAGTGGTTTCTCCTGTCAGCCTAATGGAAGTGTAATAGGAGAAATGGTCAATCGCCCTCAAGGTCCTGGTTTGTTTGAAAACAGTTGGTAGAGAAAGTGAGACAGACATGAAGGAGAAACAAGCAAGACGTCTCTTTGTCTTAGTAACCCTGATCCGGGTCAGGGGAAACTGAAATCCCCACTCAATCCTTGTTGGCCTCACTCACACAGCTGTGACATGAAACAGGTGCTGCAGTGACAGCAGGTTTATGCATCTGACACCTCTTGCTCTTTTCCCCCTCAAACTCTTTTTGAAAGCTTAAGGATTAAGGGAAGAAGCCTTGCTGGAATTCTACCAAAATTAGCACGTAGCCAAGGCTTACCAGCTTACTGAACCCAAAAAACGCTCTTCCAAGAATGTAACCAGGTGAACTGACGACCGTACAAATGACAAGTGACCATGAGACTTCAAACTTGCACTGTAAAAAATACAATTCACTTTAGCTTAAAACGTTTATATATTTAATATTTATTTATACACTACTGTTCAATAGGTTGGTCATTAAGATTAGAGGTTAAAGGTTTAATTGAAGGTTTAACCAAAATCAAAGTGGTGTCAAAGTAACACTATAGTGTTAGCTTCATTGCATTTTACTGGAACACTTTGAATTGATTTCCTAAAGAATCAAGCTACTAATGTCTAGAAATCAGTATGAATAGTAGAAATTAGTGAAGTTGGATTTATGTAAATAGTTCTAATTATTTTTACAATGATATTAAGTCATCACCTCTCTTTGCTAGTTAATTTGTTCATTTGTGCCACATTTTTCCTTTCTTTTCTTTCTTTTTTTAGAGATGTTCATCATCTAGAAGATGTAAATGTAAGTTTAATGAAAGGAAAAAGAAGCATAAAAAAAAACAGTTTAAAGTCCTGACTTTCAACAGACATGTTGTTACAGCCATTCTTCAGCTTCTTGAAAAACAAGAGATTAAAGTATTGTGTCCATGCAGCACATGGCTTTGAATTCTAAAGAATCCAGTGAATCCTTCATAAGGAAATGCTGTAGAACTAAAGTGCAGTATGTCCTTGATCCTTCAGCAGATGATTTGTTCATGAATTTAATACTGCTCTTGGATCAACAGTAGATCTGCAGATACATGTTTACATATTGAGCTTCATTCACAATAGATATTATATTTTATTTTAGAGGGTGAAGCAAAGTATCATGAAGAAACCGTCAAAATATTTCTTGAGAAATGAAAAACAAGAATTGAAGATGAATACAAAGGCATTAATAGTATTGATTTGATTCTGGGAACAAGAATAGATTATTCATTCTCATAGCAGTCTCTGATTCAAACCGCTCCTCTTCTCGTAGGACTTAAACAGAAACATGGGGAATTTTTACCAACATTAGTGATTTTTTTCTTTCTTTTTAGACTTTTAATCTTTATTACATTATTTAAAATATATATGTACATTATTTGAAATCTTTATTATTATTATTTTGCAGTTAGAATTTGAGAAAGGTGTATTATAAATAAAATGTATTATTATTATTACATTATCTTAATATTCTGTTGGACCACAGAGGGGTCCGCTAGATTGCATGCACACTTGTATATTTTGGTGTATGCTTATACTAGTATGTAGTATGGTCATACTAGATGACATTTATCTTTGTAGGGTGTGGCTTACATATATCTTCAAATCAATTGTCACCTTTTGTCATCCATTTCTTATTACTGAAAGCGGCTAAGTTCTCAGTTCCTCATTAGCAAATGTTTCATAAAACAATCATTCACAAATCTCTGGTATAGACAAATAGAGCTCGTAAACAAATATATATATTCCTTCAGTATACATTATATATACTGTATATACTGAAGGAATTTAAAGTATTTAAATTTGCATTCTTTAGTAAATTAATTTGTCTTTTAATACGTACGGGTCTTAATCATGCTGGGACTATAAGCTAAATATGGACATGACATCAGGCACACATTCTGAATGGATATGGGTGTTACAGTTTACGTTTTGTTTTTTGGGCCACAGTAACGACTCTAACAAACCTCAACAACTCATTTCAGTAGTATCGGTTTGACTTATCCACAAACAAGCTGTCAAGGCAAGTTGAGTCCACTGGTAACCCCACTTAGCCTCACATATTTAAATTTAAAACTACACAACACGAGGCATCCAATAGGAGAGCAGAAAAAGACAGCTGACAGGAAGCAGAAAAAAAGTGGTCGGTAAAACATACTTTTCTTGTTCACAAACAACTTTGTGCTCAAGGCTGTGTTTTTATGAGGAAAGAAATGAAGAATGTACCAGAATTTGATCTGATGAAATGAAATTTTTGAGAAATTGGCCTCTAAAGATTCCCAACCATTTTTTAGAAAAAATTAGATTAGATTTATTCAAACGTACATTAAATAATTACAAAAGTTATTGAAGTAAAAATGTAGTGCATTTTAAAAAATGTAATGCATTTAATATAGTGCATTTTTTTGTTTACAAACAAATATATATATATATATATGTGTGTGTGTGTGTGTGTGTGTGTGTGTGTGTGTGTGTGTGTATGTATGTTTGTGTATATATATTTGTATATATATATGTGGTCGTATTTATATATGTCGTGGCCTAACGGTTAGAGTGTTGGACTTGCAATCCAAGGGTTGCGAGTTTGAGTCTCGGGCCGGCAGGAATTGTAGGTGGGAGGAGTGAATATACAGCGCTCTCTTCACCTTCAATACAATGACTGAGGTGCCTTCGAGCAGGGCACCGAACCCCCAACTGCTCCCGGGCGCCGCAGCATAAATGGCTGCCCGCTGTTTCTTGTGTGTTTTATGGGTGTGTTTGTGTTCGGTGATGTGTGTGTTATGTAACCAGCGGTTAAAAGCAGAGCACGAATTCCGAGTATGGGGTCACGTCACTTTCACTTTTATTATATATATATATATATATATA
The DNA here is from genome assembly GCF_018340385.1 of Cyprinus carpio. Lineage (NCBI taxonomy): Eukaryota > Metazoa > Chordata > Actinopteri > Cypriniformes > Cyprinidae > Cyprinus > Cyprinus carpio. Next base: position 10,330,710 of record NC_056595.1, on the reverse strand, counting down.
TATATATATATATATATATATATATATTTATTTCAGAATATGTAATTATAATATTTTTTTAAATTAATAAATATAGACTTGTATAGACTTGTTAAATATAGAATTGGGAATTGTGCGGTAACAGAATCATGTCTCATTGTTGATGATGGTTTATAAATAGCACCAGCCCATTAAGCCTTAATATATTGTTATCAGCTAACTGCCAATTACTGTTGCTGGACAGAATATCACTCATTTAATCTTGTTATCTGATCAGCTAATGCCTGGCTACACAGATCTGAATGTGCGTGTTTAGAATGAAAGTGATTCAAGTTCTCCTTTACTTAGCATTAATGCATTTTAAATGGGAAGTGAAGCAGTCAGAAAAGTTTGCATTATTTAGTAAAGTGATTTCCACTTTAATTAAAAAATATATAATAATCACAATTAATGACAAACAACAGAAATACTCATATCACTGCACTGGCCAGCATAGCGAACCAACCCCGTGACGTCACACGATGTGGAATTGCAAGATGGCGGTGCCCTTGCTCCAAAAGCTATACATAACATCTTTTTTTCTTTAAAACGGTTACATTAATCATGTTTGTTATAATTTTTAATTGAAGTGGAAGTCACTTTACTAAATAATGTAAACTTGTCTGACTGCTTCACCTCCCCTTTAAACTGGCAAATAAAATTAATGTCTGACTCCTTTTGATATGACTTTATTTTTTTACTTTTGGATTCAATTCAGCCTTCATAGTTCTCCTACAGCTGTTATAAACAGGCAAAAAAGGAAACTCACTCTGGCAACTTCTCAAAGCTACCCGGAGGTTAAGTTGTTGACCTCGCTGATCGTGTCATGCACTAGTTTAACGCCAACTCATAGTGCCGGCAGCAGCTAAAAAGGTTGTGCTTGGAGCCAGCGAGGCTGCTTGGCAATCTCAGCGTTCCAAGATTCCCGAATACCATGCCAGCTGAACAGGCAGATACCTGCTCCTCTTATTCCTGCAGATCCACCCGTATGTGAGAACGCCAGCGGGAATCACGCACTATTTCCTCTCTATGCACTTTCGCTCACCTTTTCCTTTCCTTCTCTCTCAATACCTCCAGCTAAATGCTTCACTTGAATTACACAAATTAATAACACTGGTGTTGGACACATCTGGCTGTATCAAAAATACTGTCTTTCAGATGCATCATTGTTAATTTAGTAGCCTTTTTAGATACATGTATAACTGTATAACAGTGCAACCTGTGTTTAAATATAGTCTATGTGTATTTTTTTGCAAGTGATAACAGGATTTTTTTTTTATCCTTTGAGTTAGAATTGTTCATCTGTAAAAATAAATAAATAAATAAATAAATAAATAAATAAATAAACAATAATACTTACTCATTCTTTTGTCTTATTCAAATCATATGTTGCTTTTTTCAAGAACACAGAAAAAGCACCATATTTTTATTTAATGCTGAAGTGATTAATTTCCAAATGAAAACCAAAGGTAGTAATTAGGATTTAACAAGTCACCTTTATTTATATAGCGCTTTAAACAAAACAGATTGTGTCAAAGCAACTGAACAACATTAATTAGGAAAACAGTGCGTCAATAATGCAAAATGACAGTTAAAGGCATCATTGAATTCAGGGATGTTCATCATTGAATTCAGGGATGTCATCATGCAGCTCAGTTCAGTTTAAATAGTATCAGTGCACTCATTTGCAATCAAGTCAACGATATCGCTGTAAATGAAGTGTCCCCAACTAAGCAAGCCAGAGGCGATAGCGGCAAGGAACCAAAACTTCATCAGTGACAGAATGGAGAAAAAACCTTGGGAGTAACCAGGCTCAGTCGGGGGGGATGTTCTCCTCTGGCCAGACGAAACCAGCAGTTCAGTTCCAGGCTGCAGCAAAGTCAGATTGTGCAGAGGACTCAACTGGTACCTGTGGTCTTGTCCCGGTTGTCGTCTGAGACAAGGTCTTTACAGGGGATCTGTATCTGGGGCTCATCTAGTTTTCCTGGTCTCCGCTGAGATTCAGGGCTGTAGAGGACCTTTCTAGGTGCTGATCCACCATCTGGGCTGGATACGTACTGGATCCGGGTGACTACAGTGACCATCTGACCTGGATACAGACTGGATCTGATGGCTTCGGTGACCTCGGAATAAGAGAGAAACAGACTAATATTAGCGTAGATGCCATTCTTCTAACAATGTAACAAGTACATCGGGTGTTATAGGAAGTGTTCCCGGTTCCGGTTTACCTAATTAATGCAGCCTAAAAATCCTTTAACGGATTTGGATATTATAAGCGTATTAGTGTGTTATGTGTAAGCCAGGTTAAAGAGATGGGTCTTTAATCTAGATTTAAACTGCATGAGTGTGTTGTGACACTGTCACATAAGGGACATGTTTTAACCGCTCTATTTATTACAGTGATTTTATGTATTATAGAGTTTTAATTGGTTTTCATGTTTCTTATGTCCATTTTATGCCTTTTAACCATTTTAGTGTGTGTATGTCTATAAGAACTGTATGGTTGGCCTGTCAGGTGATCAGTCACCTGACAGGAAGCAGGAGCACTATAAGAAGAGCAGCATGGCAAACAAACAAGGAGGCCATTACCAACTTCCACTCACACCCAGACTGTGGAGTTACTTTTATTGGACTTACCTTTCCAAACACTTACAGCCACTTGGATTTCACTCAGATTGGATTGTATATACACTGCTGGACACTCACATTTTAACTCAACAACGCATGGGGATTCTTGGACTGTTTTTAGGGTATGGACAAAATAACTGTGTTCTTTTAACAGGCTGAGTCTACCTGGTTGTATTGTGTTGTTTTAAAGTCTTTTATTGTGAACCTGTAAATACACTAATCTTATTAACTGTATTTCTGTTTTATGTCATTCTTTTAACATGTTTTAACTCTTACACAGAAAAGTAAAATTTTAGTAATTTTAGTAGTATTGAGCATTACATATGGTGGCCTGTATGGGGACCGTTTTAAGATTTTAAACTGTGTTGAGAAAGTGTTAAAAGATGACAACCCATTTTGAAAGTGCTGCTTCTTTTAAAACTCCTGCGGATTTTAATGATGAACGGATTTTACGCCACTGTGACTGTGACCAGCTTCGTGCTGAAGTACTTTCTCTTAAAAACATTGTTTTAAAACTGGAAAAGGATTTTAGAGACTTTGTTGAAAGTCATTTTAACCGTGAAGTGTGTTTTAGAGAGAGTGTGGAGTTAAAATTTGTTAAGATGGAGGAATATGTGAAGGAGAAAATGGCGGTGTTAGAAAAAGAGGTTGTGGAGTGTTTTAGGAGGAGAGATAAACAGTTGGCGAAACAAATGAAGGAAAAAATAAACTTCCAGAACCCCGTCTCCCCTCATACCGAAACCTTCAACCCTGCACCTATCATCATCATCAGCTCTGCTTTACCTCCACTTTACTGTTCCACCATCTCAGCAACTTCGCAGACTGACAACAGAGCGAAGGACGGGGCCACTTGCATCCAATGCATCAACAGGGCTTGATGTCACCAACATCTTCTCCATTTTTTCCTTCTCCAGCGAGGAAGTCATCAGGGCACAACAGGATTCCATCTCACTTCCCATCTCCCCTTCCACACACCAGACTCACTGGACCACAATGATCATCCACCAGGGATTACTGTATCGAAAGATCAAGAGCAAGGAAGGCCAGCACAAAATGCAGCTCGTCGTTCCGAAGGCCTTGATCCAAAGAACGCTACAGCGCCTCCACAGCAGGACAACTGAGCGACATCACGGACGGCTGAAAACGCTCCTCTGCATCCTGGAGGTCGCCTGGTGGCCAACGGTCTGCAAAGATGTCTGGCAGTATGTGGGGGGATGTGAAATGTGCACCGTCACTGATCAAGTTAAAGATACATCGCTTCATCATCCAACATCACCAACCATTAAGCCAGGAAGAAGGAATCGACGGAGGGAGCAGTGGGCCAGCCATGCTGGGTATAGAAAGCACCAGGGAGGAACTGTGCCACCTACCCAGGGTTACCCAGGCTGGTACCGGCTGCCACCTCTCTACTACGGTTCCCCAGCTCCTTCGAGCAAACTAGCGCCTGCCTGGGAACACCTGGTTTTAGCTAATTTATTTCAAAGACATTTTAAGCCACACTGGAAAGAGGGTACACATTTTATGGACAACAGTGACAGAACTCTCAAGAGTCCAGTTTCTTCCCCGAGGTGCCGTAGGCAAAGGGGGGAGGCTATGTTACACTGTCACATAAGGGACATGTTTTAACCGCTCTATTTATTACAGTGATTTTATGTATTTAATTGGTATTCATGTTTCTTATGTCCATTTTATGCCTCTTAACCATTTTAGTGTGTGTATGTCTTTAAGAACTGTATGGTTGGCCTGTCAGGTGATCAGTCACCTGACAGGAAGCAGGAGCACTATAAGAAGAGCAGCATGGCAAACAAACAAGGAGGCCATTACCAGCTTCCACTCACACCCGGACTGTGGAGTTACTTTTATTGGTCTTACCTTTCCAGACACTTACAGCCACTTGGATTTCACTCAGATTGGATTGTATAAACACTGCTGGACACTCACATTGGAACTCAACAACACACAGGGATTCTTGGACTGTTTTTAGGGTATGGATAAAAGAACTGTGTTCTTTTAACAGACTGAGTCTACCTGGTTGTATTGTGTTGTTTTAAAGTCTTTTATTGTGAACCTGTAAATACACCAATCTTATTAACTGTATTTCTGTTTTATGGCATTCTTTTAACACGTTTTAACTCTCACACAGAGAAGTCAGACCCCATTTCAATTTTAGTAACCCAACCCGCTGGGCTGAGCATTACAGTATCTGCCTCCCAAACAATGTTAGGTAGGTTATTCCAGAGCTTAGGCGCTAAATAGGAAAAGGATCTCCCGCCAGCAGTTGACTTTGATATTCTTGGTATTATCAAATTGCCATCTACCAAACAGCAAAAACTTGCAGTAAAACAGGCAGAAGGGTGGGCAGAGGAAGAGATGGAACGGTGAAATGGAAAATCCCCCCCTCATCTTTCCACTGTCAAACATTAGATATGTTTGTTCACAACGTCAACATTTCTATTGGCACGTGGGCTCAAACCTCAGGAAACTTCACACTTGCTATTGTCAGGGAACACTTACTTCAGAAATATGCAAAGGGGACAATCTGGTACAAAAAGTGGAGAGTTTGCTGATGTTTTGAACAATCCGTTGATGCTTTACAGTATTTTTTTTTTTTAGGTGATGGTGTTTTGAGGTTGTCATTACGTCCACACTTCACCAGTGGTGGAAAACCGCTGTCACCACGTTGCTTTACATTCTTTGCCTTAGACCAATCACAGCACAATGGGTGGGAAGATGGGAACTTTTGTGAGGACTTTCTACCCTCTAGTCTGCATTTGCTCTGCTTCTGCATAACTGTTTTTATATCAAAGACACTTACCATGGATTCCCCTTGTTTATCTGATATCAGAGGAAATGTATCAACATAAAAAAAACAAAAAACAAGACTGTAGTTAATCATATCTAGACACCAAGGAGAAGAAAACAGTGTGAATGAACAAGATAAATACAAAAAGAAAGGATGACAAGAGAGAAAACTACAAGCCCAATAAAAGAAAGCACATGAAAAGGGAGGGGAAAAAAACAGCCCACATCCTGGTGTAGTGGTTTCACACTCTTTTCTCACTTTCTCTGTTTTTCTGTCTTTTCCCACCATTCGACCTATCTCATCACTACATCAAGGGTAGTGCTTCATCATTAAAGACAACAGGAGCGGCTAACAAACTTATCTGTTTACACAGATGATATCATTTATGTGGTATAATTGACAGAACAGTCAGAGTGGGAGGGAAGGACAACACTAGAGTGCTTATGCACACTTACCTTTGCCATTTTCACTCTGAGGTTTCTTTTGATTTGAATGTTTTACACGAATGAGTTAAGGGATACTACACAAATAATGAAATAATGTGACTCAGAAACTTTCCTACAGAAACTCTGCGCCATCTGACTGAAAGCTCTGCTTGTTGGGGTGAGAGTCAAACAACACTGAAAAAAAGTGCAAAAGTTTGGCCAATTGCACTGTATTTTATGTATAATCTTTTTATAGTCTTAACTGTTTTAATTCATTTTAAATTGTTTTTAGTTTAATTTAAAAGTTTGTATTGTTGTTATTATTTTAATTCCTTTTATGTAAAGCACTTTGAATTAACATTGAAAGTGAAGTGAAAGTGACACAGCCAAGTATGGTGACCCATACTCAGAATTCGTGCTCTGCATTTAACCCATCCAAAGTGCACACACACACCGTGAACACACACCCGGAGCAGTGGGGAGGCATTTATTCTGCGGCGCCCGGGGAGCAGTTGGGGGTTCGGTGCCTTGCTCAAGGGCACCTCAGTCATGGTATAGCCGTGCTGAGGGGTGAATCAGTAATGTTATGGTTGTGAGTCAAACTCTCTAACCATTAGGATTTTTATTCTACCATTTCATTGTGTATGAAATGTGCTACACAAGTAAACTTGCCTTGCCTTGATTCCACCAAGACAACATTTTTTTTCCATGCTATTCATATACAAAATTATGAAGAAGTCTCACATATAGTCGAGAAATACTTCCCGTGGTTGTATTTTCAGATGTCAGTACAGCAACTCAAAGTAAAGGAAGTTAGCTTTAGCCCCCCCAAAAAACCTATCAGCTTCCTTGTGCTAAACTTATCTACAGACACTTCTCACAGCAAGATAAACCTTTCATCTCATTATAGAAAAGTCAAAAGACTGTCTGAGAATTGCAGTTACAACCACCATGGTGCCTCTCAGCAGTACTGTTTGCATGTGTAGTAACTGTGTCGGTTTCTAAGAATTTAGCGCTCTAGAGCTATAAGATCAAACCTCTGTCTCACCTAAACTAGCGCTGCGGTTTTGTGCGCCTACATCAGTGTCCTCAATAAAAGAGACTTTGAAAGAACTGTGCACACGTCAGGACATAAGCAGTGCTGTCAGCTGAGGCTGACACGAACATATGTAATCAGTAATCAGAGCTGAGATAAAATGTGGAGATAGAGTTCACTTGAGCTTTGCCAAAACTTCAAGCCTTTTTTCATCACTGCTTTGCACTGTGCACATTACATAAATTGAGTTGTGCAATAAATGTCAATTATTTTTTTTACTTTTGTTTTATTTAAATGTAGTGCTTTCATGCAAAATTGACAGCTATGCTATGGTGTTCTGGATGGTTGCCAGGTTGTCGCTATGTAGCTGCTAAGGAGTTCTGAGAGGTTGTTAGGTAAATGCTATGGTGTTCTGAGTGGTTACCAGAGCATTGCTGCTTTGACACAATATGTATTGTAAAAAGCACTATACAATTAAAGGTCAATTGATGTGACTTGGCATTGCTATGCGGTTGCTGAGGAGATCTGAGTGGTTGTGAAGGCATTGCTAGGCAGTTGCTATGACATTCTGTTTACTAGGGCATTGCTATGCAGATAATAAGATGACTGGAATGATTGCCAAGTCATTGCTAAGTAGGTGCTATATATGGCGTTCTTGGAGGTTGTAATTTGCAATGCAGTTGCTAAGGTGTTCCGAGTAGTTACCAGGGTGTTGCTGTGCTAAATGATATACAGATAAAATCACAATGCCATAAAACATAATATTAACTTATTACAGCAAATTCTCCCATATAATATGGTTACAGTACAACATCACAAAGTACACGCAGAAAAAAAAAGGTACAAAAGCTGTCACTGGGGCGGTACCTTTTCAAAAGGTACACTTTTGTACTTTTTAGGTACTAATATGTACCTATAAGGTACCAATATGGACTCTTTAGGTACAAAGGTGTGCCTTTTGAAAAGGTACCACCCCATTAACAACTTTTGCACTTTTTTTGAGAGTGTAGCAGTTAAAATTGTGCATATGCAATAGAATGGCAGAACGCCTTTGCCGTTCCATTAGCAGCTGTTGCTTAAAGTCCCTATTATATTACGAGTGGCTACCAGGGCGTTGGTATGGAATTTCTATGGCACATGTCAAACTCTGCTCCTGGAGGGCCAATGTCCTGCAGAGTGTAGCTCCAACCAGCTCCAAAACACCTGCTTGGAATTTTCTAGTAATCCCGAAGACCTTAATTAACTGGTTCAGGTAAGGACAGTGGCCCTCCAGGAACTGAATTTGACACCCCTGTTTTTTGGTGTTTTGAGTGGTTGCAAAAGAATTGCAAATAGCACAACTAAAACTGTCTGTCTCAAGGCTGAGACACCAAGCAGGTGGTCGATTGTTGGCCAGCATTGGGCCGTCAGTGAGCATCTGTAGGGCTAGTTTTTGCGTGGGTTCCACACATCAGCTCTAGTCGGGCTCACATTGGCAGGAGTACACCCAGTTCAGCATAGAATTGGTGTTTGGGCTGTCAGCAAAGAGAGAGTGCTCTGAACGCAAGAGGGCATACACAGAAAGCTGTTCTAATTTTATTGCATTACACATGATAAATTTCTCATTGCAATATGTGGTGAGCAAGAAAATAGTGTGAAAATGGTACACAAGCACTGCTTTGTTTACAGTTTGTATGCGTGCAGTGCTAGTTCCGGTTTGACGTTTTTGAATGACAATACATACTACTGCAACCTTTATTTATGGAAAGGTATTTCCTGTCATGCAGGCACAGAACACATGTATTTTGCAGTCAGCTGTTGTCTGTTTGGTGTGTTCAAGTGTAGCTTTTGGTCCAGACACAGCCAATGTAAGGTGACAACACAGTCGGCTTTCATCACTGCCAGTTCTTTGACTTTGACTTGGTGTGTCTGTGTCAACTATGTCTTCAATAGTTGCTGATATTAAAGTGTATTTATTTTTTTATTTTTTTTGTATGTCTTGGTACAGACAGAGAACTTGCTTGTGATGGAATATTGTCGCATAGTAAACCTTACTTAAAAAATGCAAAAAAAAAGAAAAAGAAAACAAGTATAGTGAAATAAGACTAGTATTTTGTACTAACAAAGGTTTATTTAGTGTTGTTCTGGTAACTCAGAATGCCTATTTTCAACAACTAAATGATTAAGTGCAATATTCTAGGTGTTTATTTCAATCAACACATTTATTTAAGTTGAGCTAACTAATGTAACTGCATCTTGGAATTTCTAAGTTGTATTTACAAAACGAAAGTCTTACTCCAGTAACTTAAGTGCTTCAAACATCCATTATAAATTAATGAAAACAATGTTCCATTCATCACACACACAAATACACATTAATGTATGGTAGTGACAGTTCAAAGTTAAAGGTAATGTAAAAAGCAAAAACAATCTGACTTAAACCCTATTCAAACAGGATTAGTATTACCTGATGACCTTTCATCATTTGTAATAATTGTGGAGGTTGTTTGTGATCTTAATGCCTTGCGAATTGGCCATGTCTGTAATTTGTAAAGTAAAAGTCCCCCCGCAAATGACCTACAATATTTCGCCGAACACAAAGGTCCTGTGATGATGTTAGTCCCGTGCGAATCAGCATCTCTGTGATTTGGTCAGGATTGGGGCGGGGTCATATATAATTTTTTCAAGGTTTTTGTTTCATGTGTACCTTTTTATCCATCTTTCGCGAAGAATGAAGGCTGTGTTGGAGTATTTTGATAATATTTTGGGTGCTGGGTCATATCGCTATACAGGCAGCTCTAGGATTTCATCCACAGGCGGACTGAGCCCTCAGACAGACTATCTGATAGATACAAATTACCTAAATTGTATGGAGTAAATATACACAAATATCCATTAAAGCTACAGAAGTTACTTAGTTAAGAGCAGTGAGTAATTCAAACTTTTTCTTTTATTGTTGATTTAACATTATTAACATAGCCTAAGAAATGCACGGGTCTGTTATACTAATGCACATCCGATGTTTTCTGAACTATTTATTTTCAATTTCAATAATGTTTTTTACGACATTAGTGTAATCCAAATGTACCAGTAATCCAAATATACTGTATGACAGTCTGGAAGCAAATGGTTGAGGTAGATTCTGGAGACTGTTCTTTGCAATACTGGCAGAAAAATACTGGTAACAAATGGAGGGAAACGGGGAAACTCCATGGAATAAGAGAAAAAAAAATGTATTGTGCCTTTGGATGCTAGAATCGGAATGCAAATTATTTTTATATAATACTGTCATCAAAGACACCATTTGAAGCTAAACAAAGACATTTAAACGGACAAACTATGGATGAAACCAGCTATGATTACCCTACTTTTAAAGCATAAATTAGATTTAAACAATAGGTCTATATAATATTCACATAGGGGAGATACTGTATTAACCCTAAAGTTAAAGCATGAAATACTATTTAAACCTAAAACATTTTATATAACATTTACCTATTTTATCTCATAATTCTGACTTTTTTTCTTGCAAATGCAAGTTTATCTCCTAGTTCGAACTTTATAATTTAATTCAACTCAACAATTCTGAGTTTGTTCGAATTGCGAGAATTCGGAGGAAAAAAAGCCAGAAGTGTGGGATTATAAGGTTTTAACTTTATAATTTAATAAAAAGAGAGATGGACAAGTTGATTTTTCCTACCAGAATTGTAAGATATAATCTCAGAATTTAAAGAAAAAAGAAATAAACCTTTTTTATTCTTTTATTCCATGGCTTTCATAGACTGCTACATTAAAACTGGCATTTTCTGCCACCAGATAGGCTCCACCCACAAAAAGCATCATCATTGTTTGCAGACACTGAAATTGGTCTTTTGTCTTTTGTTGTGTCGCGCCGTGCAACTTGCGTCCGATATGGACACAAAGTAAGTCTAAGTAAAGTAACCAAGTAAAATTTAGCAGCAGACATCACAATACATTAACACACTATTATTATTATTATTTTGACAACTTACCTTATTATTCTTGTATAGACCTAATCAATCTTTCTCCAGTGGTAAAAATGCAAGCAGTAACTCTGCTTCTTTTCAAAGTCGGTGCAAAATAACTTGAGCTAAAGGTTGTCAACACAAATTCCAAATGTTACTTGTTGCGAATGCTCTACCCTTCCTTATTTCTTCTTCTGCTGTGTCGTTGCACATTAATAACATATTAGTACACTGCTGCCTCTCACTGGTGAATTAATGTCATTGGGTCCTTTGTGGCTACTTGAATATTTTAAGCAAGCGTCACTCAAAGCAGTAAGCTAATTGTTTTTTTGTTTTGTTTTTCGCTTTGAAGTTATCTGTAACTTTATAAAACCTATAAAAGTATAAGAACTAAGTAAAGATAACTATTTTTATTTAAGTAATGGAAACTATTGGATTTTACAGCGTGCATTGCACCTAGTTAAGACACAGTGTTGGATGTGAGTCTAAAGACATTTTGTTAAAGCAGAAAATTGTGTTCTTGAGGTTGTCACCATGCCTTGATAAAGTGTTCTGCAGGTGTAAGTGAGAAACTGTGCAATACTTGTGTCTAAGCATGAAGTTTGTCACTTGGAAACCTTTTGCATTAGTTCAAGCTGCAAAGCATATCTTTTCAAGTAATTCAAAAGCTGTCTTCTTTTTGTGTGTGTGTCTATGAGAGGATTTTGTAAGTGGAGCCTGGGAGTGTGTTTTCTGTTGTCTGCTGTCCCTCTGTATTTTGGCTGAACCAGACGCCCATGTGGCTCACTTGGAGTTGAGGAAGAGAGAGAAAGTGTGAGCAAGAGCGAGTTTTGGACGATAACATGGGGAAAGCAACAGGCCGCACTCTCGCTTTCCTCTCCCTGCTGTCATTTGCTGCACAATGGCCTCAGAAATTCAATTTTGTTTTTTTGCTTTTTTTGAAAAGTGATAATATCTGCAGGGCAGAGTTTCTCAGAGTCTGCTTGAGAAACCACCTCTGGTTTGAGTTGAGCTTTGGGGTACTTACCCAGCTTGTAAAACTGGACATAAGTGGTCATCAAAAGGAGGTTTCAGTCTGGTTTAATTTTTATTAAGAACACTGGAGTTATTTTTTTAAACCACTGAGAGCCCGGAACTCAAAGGTGTTGCTGTGAGATCAGCTGATTAGATGATTTTGATACCCACTGAGACGTAATCATTTAGAAAGTTGAAAGTAATAGAAACTAGCACAAAAATCGTTTTAGGGAAATCCCAGACACTCAGTAGGTGAGACTTCTGACAAATTATTTGAATACTGATGAAAAAACTATATTACTTTTCTTAAAGCCTCCAAAAAATGTTTAAAAAAAACTTGCAATTCTTTAATTTTTAATTTATAACTGATAAACTTTACAACTTGGAGACCTAAGGCAAAATTAAAAATTATGTCTCTGAATTACATGTACAATATCAAACCATAATGACATTTATTTTAAAGACAGATAGCGCAAGCACATTTTTGAGCACAACAAATGCATGTTTGTTAGGCTCAAAATAGGGACACTTGTGTTCAAACATTAGTAGAAACTTCCTCTCAAAATGACCATCAGGCCAGCGATTTAAAAGTCATTGCAAGAATTTAGAGAATTGAAGTTAGTTCTGAGAAAATAAGTAGTATCATTTGTTTTCAGATACTACTTGATTTGATATTTTTGGTGTTAGTTCTGAGAAAATAAGTAGTATCATTTGTTTTCAGATACTACTTGATTTGATATTTTCGTTGTGAAGTGATAAAAGAGCACACAGACACAGTGGTCTGGCAAGCCAGAAATATGTTTTTGTGTGTGATGAGCAGTCTGCACATGTGCTGTTATGTGGTGCTGTGGAATACCTGTGGGTTCAGAGTCACATTTGCACTTCTGCCTTCTATTCTTTCCTCACAGAAGACTAAAAAACCCAGATCATAAAAAAGCCTTAAATTGGTCAGAACGGCTGCAACTCTGTCTCTGTCTTTGAATGTGAATTGTTGTTAGATTTGACAATCCATGAAAGAGTGGAAAAAATGTACACAAATGACTTGATGATGACAAATGATTGTAGCCCAGAACATCATACACTCCACCCACACAGTCAATGAGTTCATTTGCTTCCATTAACAAAATAAAGTAGGAAGAAATCTCATTGGTATAACTTACTATCTTTAAGATTACTTACAACAGAACAGCAATGCATTTTATGGACAACTGTTTCATGAACCTAGGAGAGGAGGTAATTCAGACTTTGCTACGACAATTTGGTGCTTCTGAATGAGCTACTGTAAGTATGTTTTGTTATAAGTTTAAGTATTTGTTATTGACTGTTCAAATGTGGAGTTTTTTTTTTCATAGACTACAAATAACTGTAAAAATTATATATTATTATATATATATATTAAATTATAAATTATATATACTATATATATATATATATATATATATATATATATATATATTTATATATATTATATATATATATAAACAATTTAAAAAGTAGCTCAGGCTCTATGGAATCAATGATCACGTGCTTCTTCTCTGGAAAAAAAAAAGAAAAAGAAAAAAAAAAAAAGGCTCATTCAGAGTTGAACTATGAATAGATTGAACGCTTGTGTCTTTGTCTCCAGTAGTGCGTTTGTAACTCTTTGTTTGTTTGTTTCCATGATTTAGTGATTATTGAGGTTGTGGGTCATAATCACGTGCCACTACGGCACTGAATGACTGACTCCTTTTACTGTGAAAGAGCAGCTCTGTAAGGAAAGCTAGGAGGAATGGAGCGAGGAGGAAAATTGGGAGACGAGGGGTCTTCAACCATTTCAGTGAACAAGAGAAGTCTGTCAGCTTTATAGTAAAAGTTGAATCATCCAAACCCCACATTTACCCAACTATAATTTTTAATCAAGGCCATTAAAGGAAAGGTCCTCTTTATACACCATTAAAATACAACCCATTGACTGGAAAACATGAATGGGTTGTGCACAGAGCCTATTAAGACTAATTACTAGATTGCATGTACGCCACCTCTAAAAAGACATACATGCAAAAACACATTTTGCTAAAAATGTTTACATTTATTATTGAAATTATATCATAATTGCATTTCTTCTTTCTAAATTCCTTAAAAGTACTAAAGGAATCCTCAATTAAACTGTTAAAGGAACCAGAATCATTATGGCTATAGTGTGAATGCATGTTCAATGGCAGTTATAGCTGAAACGTATATACAGTAGTAGGAGGGAAAGACTCACTGGAACACTCCTCATTATTCATTGTATTAAACAGAAAATCAAACAGCTGATGTGTATAGTGGGCTGATGTCACCTCTCCTATGTATTTCAGGACTGCACACAAAAAAGAAACACACACACACACACACACACAGCCCATTTCATTAAAGAAACTGTAGCTAGTCAAACAATGACATCATTGTAGAAGCTCCTGGGATGAGAGCACACACTCTTACACACAAAAGCTTCCGGCAGGCCTTGTAGGGCATCCTGCACTGACTTTGCTGTAAATCTGCTGTGTGTCTTACCAGGAAGCTGTCTCTGTTCGCTGACAGACACACACAGCTGCTGTATAATTCTTTAGGACACACACAAACTAACACCCAGCTATTCAAACAGTCATTAATTTCCTCAGAAGACTTGCAGCAATCTTGCTTTTGATAAAACAGACACATTTAAAGGGGTTGGTTTTGACTGCATCACCAGTGTTTTACCGATAAATATTACAGTAATCTGTCCAAAGTTATGCTTAGAACACAGTTAACATGACTGGAACATCTGATTCTAATGATCTCTGATTATCTTCTGTACGGACACATGCCAATTGATCTCTTGAGATCCTTTACCAAACTGCTTGACTTGAGACTCATTCGGAGATAACAGCTAATTAAATACAAAAAGAAATAAAGTCACAATTATGTGAACTTAATAAAATGTTTTTTTGGGCACCATTACTCAATTAAATTATAGGAAGTAGTTTCCCTAAATCTCTTTAGTTGACTCAATGTATTAACGTTTATATTGTATGACAGGATTCCATAGGTTTCCACTTTGTGTTCTGTGAAAAAATCACTGTAATTTTGCCATCTTGTGACCTATTGCTGTTATGATGTTAGAAACTGCTGTGTGAACAAAAAATTGTGTGAATGTGTTTTATATAATTTGTAGGTCTATGTGTTCATTTACACTGGAGGAAAAGAGAGGAGATGCTCACATGTAAATACTCACATCAGCGGGAGAAAAAATGGGTGGGAAAGGAGAGTGAGAGATGTGGCACATTCCGGAGATTCCACACAAGCGTTTCCAGAGGCCAGAACCATGAATGGATCCAGTGAGGATAGTTAGCTAATGCATGCAGATGCATACATACTTTCACACATCCAGATGTATCATATCACAGGGAGGTAAACCACAGAATTTGACCTAGGGAGGTCAGAAATGCCACGTGACAAGCACATATTGCCACACATAACATGCAGACAAAGTGTATGTGTGTGTGTGTGTGTATATATATATATAGTTACACACACCACACAACACACACACACACACACACACACACACACACACACACACACACACACACACACACACATATATATATATATATATATATATATATATATATATATATATATATAGTTATAATAATGGATATACTATAGATTTCTATATGAGGGGCTGTAAAAGCCATTCATTCTGCCACTCTCATACACTTACATTCTCCTTCTGCATACATACATTTCTATTTTTACACGCTTACATTCTCCTTCCGCATACATATATTTCTGTTCTCACACACTTACATTCTTCTGTCACATACATAGAGTAAATATATTTCTAATTTCACACACTTACATTCGCCTTTCGCATACATACTGTACATTTCTATTCTCACACACTTACATTCTCCTTTCACATACATACTGTACATTTCTATTCTCACACACTTATATTCTCCTTTCACATACATACAGTACATATATTTCTATTCTCACACACTTATATTCTCCTTTTGCATAAATACATTTATATTCTCACACACTTACATTCTCCTTTTGCATACATACATTTCTATGCCCACACACTTACATTCTCCTTTCGCATACATACATATTTCTATTCTCTCACACTTACATTCTCATTTGATATACATACATTTCTGTTCTCACACACTTACATTCTCCTTTCACATGCATTTTACTCTCACACGCTTATTTGATTATTTCTATTCTCCATATATTTGGCTTACATATATACAGTATACATGTATTCTTACTTTCACGCACATATATTTACGCTTCCACACAAATGTATTCTTTATTTTTACATGCCTACATTCTAACATTCATATACAAATATTGTCACTATGTATACATTTCTCACTCGTATGCATGCATGTCTGATCTTTTTTTATCCATTACTTCCTCTTTAAGCAGGAACTCTCTTTCAAACCAGGAAATACATATGCAATACTTGCTCAGCTCATCCTAACACAACTATACAATTATGCTATTCAAAGTCATCCTGTTTTCTTTTCAAGTACTTTTTTTTTTTTTTTTTTGTATTCCGCAAGAGATGACTGTGACTGCAAAGCATTGTCATTTGGATTACTTTTGGTAATGCTTTTGACATTTTTGCAATAAATAAATTATTGTGATTGCACTTACCTGTATGTCTTGTTTTTCTTTATACTGCACATATTTTTAAGAAATGCTATGTTTAGGTTTAGATGTAGGAGTGAGATTAACGACTAAAAAAAATATTCTTTTTAATGTTATATTGTTACTGAAATTCAGTCTATCATATTTTATTTCTTTTTATATTTGCTGTAAGATGGTTAGGTTTAGGTTAAGGCATCTAAAAATCTAAACTTATCAATAAAATGATACAAATGCATTGATACAAATATCTTTTTTCAGTTTTTAAAATGTTGTAATTCATCCAAATTGAACATTTCAGCATCAGTCAAAATGTGCTTGTTCACGTTATGTTCTAATACCTCTGTATAAACAATGAGATCAGACTGGTTTGCAAGTTGCCCAAAAATATGCTAAATGCTACAATGCAAAAAAATAAAATAAAATAAAATAAAAATTCAAAACACTTTAGCAACTGCATAACAACATGCTAAAGAACACCCTGAACAACTCAATAACCACATAGCAACATGCTAAATGCTTAAAAACCACTCAGAACACATTAGAAACTGCATAAGAAAATGCAAAAAAAAAAAAAAAAAAAATAAAAAAATCAAAACAGCTTTGTAACAACATATTAAACCACTCAAAACACTGTATAGCAACATACTAAATAAGTCCCTGAACAACTTAGCAACTACACAGCAACATGCTAAAACATTCAGAATACTTTAGAAGCACAACAACAACCACCTAGAACACAGCAAATTATGACATATCATCAACACCTTGGCAAAAATTCTGTCTGAAGACCATTTTCTCATGTCATTCTCATGCATATAGATTCCATGAAACTTCATAACCTCTCAGATTTGTTGTACCCTTGTGCCTCAGCCAGTAATGACAGCAGACATGAGGTAATGGAAAATCAATATGTGTGTGTGATGAGGACCTCCTTGACCTGTGCTCCATTCTGTTTGCACTGCATGCTCTCTTTTGATGTTGATGTTGTTTATGTGTAGTTCAAGTGTTGCAGTGACCCACAGTGGACAGCACAAATCTTGGATGGATTGCACAGGAGTCTGATGCCAAAACTGATCATGTGACCTCAACTTCTCAGTAATATCGATGAGATTCACTTACTGGATTAAAAAAACAAACAAACAAACAAACAAACAAACAAACAAACAAAAAACTCTCAAGAGAAGTTAGCTTTAGGTTTGTTAACAAGTGTGAAGTAAATTTTCCAAACAGATGGAAGAGATCTGACCCATAACTCTCCTTCGTCAGAGGAAGTGAACAGGAAAATTACTTCACTGAACTTGGCACTGGCACTAGCGAGCATTAAGTGTGAAATCTTCCAAACAATGCACAATATGCTTATTTATTCACAATGTATGTCTGCCATCTGTGAGCCCAAAGCCCCGGTGGCAAGGTATAAAATAACAGATACTGTAACATATAGTAACACACTTGTGACAAAAGCCAACAAAAGATTCCACACAGCACGTGGAATGGAGACAGGTCCAATTTATGCAGATTCACAACTATGGACATCTGGGTTTTTTGGAAATTTCTGAAGTAATCTGAGTTGATACTACAGCTCAATTAGGCAGTGAAGGAAGGCCCCAGAACATCAGTATACTACTGTATACAAAGGCTACATGATCCATTGTAAAGCCACTCTGTGTAAGCTTAAGAAGATTTAGCCAGAAGTTATAGACTAATTGGAGTGGCAGCTGAGGTGTGCGCTTCCGATTAGTAAGTCAGGACTGACTGATAGCTAACCAAGTTATCAGCTCAAAATACAGAAATTTAAGTCCTTTTAATGCTAACAAGCAGTGTGTAGAAGTGCTGCATAATTAAATAAAATGCATGGATACAATGCATGCTTCATTGTTCATGGCTAAATAATTGCAAAGCACCCATGGGGCAAGTTTACTTAATGTTACACTACACTGCTTGCAAATAAATAAATAAATAAATAAAAAGTTAAAATTAAAGTTAAAAGTTAAAAAAAAAAATTAGGGTGTGTACATTTTTTTTAAAAAAAGGTAAAGGTTACAAATTATGCTCAGTCTACAGCATTTATTGCATTTATAGACATTTATTGTCAAAAAGTATAGCAACATGATGTAAACAATATGATACCAAGATTTTAGTGTGAAACTTTTGTTTATGTTTCCATTTTAAACCATATTCTAAAATGACAGCATCATTTCTGACAGTTTATGAATTTATGACAGTTTTAATGGATCAAATAAACAGGTTTATATATATATATATACTCACTGGCCACTTTATAAGGGACACCTATTGTGTGGACAGTTGTGTGGACAAAATGCTTGTTGATGTCAGAGGTCAGAGGAGAATGGGCAGACTGGTTAGAGATGATAGAAAGGCAACAGTAACTCAAATAACCACTCATTACAACCAAGGTATGCAGAATATCATCTCTGAACACACAACATGTCGAACCCTGAAGCAGATGGGCTACAGCAGCATAAGACCACAACGGGTGCTGCTCCTGTCAGCTAAGAACAGGAAACGGAGGCTACAATTCGCACAGGCTCTCCAAAATTTAACAATAAAAGATTGGAAAAACGTTGCCTGGTCTGACGAGTCTTGATTTCTGCTGCAACATTCAGATGGTAGGGTCAGAATTTGGTGTAAAGGACATGATCCATCCTGCCTTCCCTTACGAAAAAGAAGTTTATACAAGTGTGCTATTAGTATACTTCTTTTAAACTAAAAATAGGAAAGTATGCTTTTAGAAAGTACTTCTATGCAGAAATATTTTAGACATTTAAGTAAAAAACAGGGTGCGATTTGGGGGGGATGCTTTTGAAAATTTGTATGAAATGTTTTTAATACGACGGAAATTGTTTTTAGTGTGATCTCAGTTTAATAAAAACATTGTAAGCCTATGTTAGGCCTATTAATTGTAATGATATAATGTCCACGGTTATTCAAACAACAAATTACATTGAGAAAGCAAGCAAAGAACACAACGGAGCTTTTTGAAACTCCGAATCAGTTAAACCATTGCATCGCAAAATGATTCACTGTTTCGAAGCGCTCCAATTGGATCGCGTATCGCGAATCATTTGATTCAGATCTGGACGTCAGAGCGGGTATTGCATCAGTTTGTTTTTATCCCCACCGGGGATGCAAAGTTTAGATGTTTGAGGCAGGGATGCATAGACCAGAGGGGGGGAAATCCCCCCCCCGAAATCCCCCCGCAAATCGAATCGTGCTTTTATTTTAATTAAGTTGAGTTTATATTTGTTTTATATTTGTTTTTGTTGAATCCGTGTTTTCATTGCTATACAGTAGAGGGTGCTAGTACACATCTTCTGTACAGAAGTTCCAAAAAAAACACAAGTGAAGAAGAAGAAGAAACAACAGATACTGGCCCTGTCCCAAATGGCACACTCCGGGCTTGTGGACTTCCTCACACTTTGGTGACGTCATTTAGTGCAGACCTATAGGGCCCTTGGCGTGAGTCCACGAGGGCACATTGAGAAGTATTTTTGGGACAGACTCGGTCGTCACGCAGGAAATAACGGTCTGGTTGTTTTTTGACAGGAGCTGCAGGTTCGGGAATATGCTGCCTATGTTCCATTTGAACTAAGATTACAATTTTAACACATAATTAACATGTGCGTGAGTTTCAAATTAATTAACAGGTTTAAATACAAATACTAGGTTTACATATGACTCAGTAAAGCCCTGATATTCGGTTCTATTTATTTAATGAATCATAATGCGATCATATTATTCAATGCGCTATTATTATGTTTGAGATATCAACCACTGGTCAATAACCATAATGTTTGTATAAACTGAACTGTAGGTAACAACTGGTAAAATGTACACCTAGATCATAAAAACCGTAATGATAAAAATTTTCTTCTCAGCCATGTCATCAATTGCTCTTGAGCAAAATCTCCTCTCACCCGTTGTCTGATTGCCATTTTGCAAGGATTCCTGGGTAGTTAAAGTGTGCGGAGCCTGCATCTATGCGGGCTTCGCAGAAGACCGCTTCAAGGGTACAAAGGAGGCGCGCTGCTGAGCACACTTCAGAGCGTTAAAATGCTGAATGGGACGGCCTACGGACTCTTAGACTCGGCGAGCACGCGCAATTTAAGTCCACGAGACTGAAAGTCCACATGAAGTGCGCCATTTGGGACAGGGCCAAAAACACATGTAACACGATCATCTGACATGAAATAGCATCAAAACTGTAACGTTATGGAATAAAATGTCGACTGATAAAGAGGTAATAATTACAGTCAAGCTTTGGGGTGTTAATCGACTCCATCTATGTTTTGATTATCATTCTGAATCCAATTCATAGTCTTTTTTTTTTCAGCTTTTTGTTCACAATGTTATTTCTTTATATTTTATTAAACTTACCCACATTAAAGTGTTTAAAAAAAGAATGCATGAAGCTAGAATTTTTGTTTTTGTTTGTTTACAAGCAGATACACTGTTCTTTCTTTGGATGTTTGGAATGTTCAGATATTCACAGAATATATACAAATTAAAACCTAAATAGGGATATAGTAGTATACTTAAAGTATGATGTAAAGTTCACTTAAAGAAAACTTATGAGTATACTTGCAGAATAAAACTACTAAACTAGTAGTTTACTGAGACTATACTTCAAAGTGTACAAAGTATTTAATTAGTGAACTATCAGTATACCTATAAGTTCACTTTTAGTATAATTGCAGTACAAACTACAAACATAGAGGTAAACTAGTTGTGTACTCAAAAAGTTATACTTAAAGTATACTTAGTATTTTATATATTTTATATACTTTTATATACTAGAAAGTGGGCCAATTTAGTCCCAAGGAGTATTGAAACTATACTACTAGAACACTGATATTTGTATACTTACTACATAAAGTATGCTTAAAATATACTTGAACTTTACTTGAGTATACTTAATAAAATTAACTTGAAGTATACTACTTTTTGGTAAGGGTTGTCTTAACAGTTCAGGCTGGTGGTGGTGGTGTAATGGTGTGGGGGATATTTTCTTGGCACACTTTGGGCCCCTAGCCGCATTTCCACTGTCGGGCCAGTGCGAGCCAGGGCTTAAAACAGGCCGGGCGGGGCTAATAGCCTCGGGCCAGTAGCACCGAGGCTAGAATAGCGCAGCGTTTCCACCGTCGGGCCTGAAGCTCCACTGCGTGTCACTAAAACCCGCCCTTTACACGCCTCTCAGGAACAACGTCATGCAACCCCATCAAATCACAAACAAAGAGAAGTTATCAGAAAACTAAGAAATAAGTCACTGGAACTAGTGCGATCACAAAACGAACATGATAACAGCGGCCTTTTGTTTGCATGCTTTGTTAAATATTCAAATTCAAAAGCATCAATGTTTTACTATAAGTGATACATTGAGCATAATGAATCAATTTATCAGGACTCAAAATTAATCACACAGAAATAAATGTATTTCTAATTTATTTATTTATTTCTAACGCTTGTGAAAATAGCCTGCTTATTCAGTCGAGTCTGTTTCTGTTTATTTGTAGCCACAGTAGCCTATATACGTCACATTTAGAATGAATGATAATAACTCTAGTTTTATAAAAGCTCATTATTATATTTTGATGACATGCTACACGGAGCTAAACTCTCGAGACGATACTTATGACAGGTAAAATATGTTACTAAATAAATACACAATTGTGATAGAGAATAAGAAGCTGACGTCTGATTTCTCCAAGTGGTTGCATATACCATGTTTATTATGGCAACGTTAATGTTTAGTGTGAATAGTCTTTTGCATAGCTTATAAATATTTTTGTCTTTTATGATTATTTCAAACACTCGCTGCTGACTGAAAGTGAGTTTTGAGCTCAACTTATTTTTAAAAGTTTTTAATGTTGATGTTATAGCTGTTATCTTTCTGAAATGAACGGCGCTGACACTCTCCAGACGCTGAAAAACTCAGCCTTTGTTCATAACCACTCCTCTAGCCCCAGTTGGCCCGCTTTGGCCCAAGGTTTTCGTCGGGCCAAAAAACCCTGGCCAAACCCGAGGAAGCCCCGACGAGGCACAATCAAGCCCCGGAAGTGACAGTGGGAACGCGACTGGCCCTGGCACGCACTAGTACGCCCGCTTTAAGCCCGACAGTGGAAACGCGGCTCCTTAGTACTAACTGAGCATCATTTAAACGCCACAGCCTACCATTGTTGCTGACCATGTCCATCCCTTTATGACTAGAGTGAACCCATTTTCTGATGACTACTTCCAGCAGGATAATGCACCATGTCACAAAGCTCAAATCATCTCAGACTGGTTTCTTGAACATGACAATGACTTCACTTTACTCAAATGGCCTCCATAGTCACCAGATCTCAATCCAATAGAGCAGCTTTGGGATGTGGAGGAACGGCAGATTCGCATCATGGATGTGCAGCCGACAAATCTGCAGCAACTGTGTGATGCTATCATGTCAATATAGACCAAAATCTCAGAGGAATGTTTCCAAGACCTTGTTGAATCTATGCCATGAAGAATTAAGGCAGTTCTGAAGGTAAAAGGGGGTCCAACCCAGTACTAGCAAGGTGTACCTAATAAAGTGGCCAGTGAGTGTATATATACTGTATGGTGAGTCATCGAAACATGTTGTACAGTCTCAGTAAATTATATCAAAATATATGTATTTTATTTAAATAATAAAAATGTAAAAAGTATAATTAAAAGTTGTTAATGCATTATATGTTGTAGGCACAATTCCTGTTTTTGAATGGTTCATTTAACCTACTGAACTGACTAATGTCTCTCTTTAATCATTATGCGTTGGTAATTTGGAGATGCATTGCTTCATCAAGCATCTGATTGTGACAATAGCCCTCACAGAGAGTGTGAATGCCATTCAAGATGCCTGGTCTTTGCAGCCTGGCAAGGGCTGAGCCATCTGTCATTCACCCTTCCTCAACAAATGGCATCATGCACTTCACATGCAACTTTGAGCCCATATGGCACTTTCTATCTGGTAGGAACAAGATCTGGGAATATGGACTCTATCTTAGAAAAGTGGGTGGGGAAAAATTACTTAACTTCTGATGAGTCATTTAATGTGCATATTTTAATGCTGCTCCAAGAAATTTATCATAAAATGTGCTTGAATGTGATGTTGAAATTGACATTTTGAACAAAGAGGATTAAAAGCAGAGGACGAGACGGGTCACAGCCAGGTGAAATTTTACCGCCCGACGCAATGACATCAAAGGATCTTGATAATCCTCTTACATGTGCACTATCTAGCCTGAAGTCAAGGGACCACACCTGAGGTGGACTGACTAACAGCTGTGGACACTGTCAGGGTAATTAGCAGGTGTCCACTGGTCAAGTTTAAGGGAAGCAATGCAGCTTGTTTTGCATTAAATTTAGATGAGAAGTCTAGTTTCAAACACTCACAGACAAAGACTTTTAGAGTTTTATGCTAGTATGCAACACTCACACAGCCCCTAAATATCCTCTAGCTAATAAAAAAAGCAACGGAAGAGGATGAAACAGAAAAAGAAGGACAGACAGCAAGAGAGAGAGAGAGAGAGACTAAATAAAAAACTTTGATACTGAATAAGAAAGCACATAAATCTTTCTTTAGCCATACAGTCCTCACACAGTCCGGCTGTAGAAGATGTGGTAAGTGTGAACTTCAACCCAGTGTGTGCATGTTCATGAGTTTTTGAATCTAAATAATACATCAGTGATGAATGATCATTTATATGGTTTTACAGATAGGCTGAATATGTACACTGCTAAAATGTTAGATAATAATAAATAAAAGTGAAGCTTATGCTTTTTAGGTAGCTACAAAAAAAGGTTTTGTAGAATTTTACACATTGACTATTTATTATTTACATTGACTATTTACACATTAAATATTTATTTTAATTATTTTACTGTTAAATTTATTTATTTTACTGTTTATTATGTTATTTTTAATTTATGTTATGTCATTATTTAGTATATATTATTATTTAGCCTGTGAGCATGTGATATACTGAGTACTTAGTTCTCAATGCATTATTAAAAAAGAAAGAAAGAAATAAAAAAGGATATGACCCATAGGAAAGTCAGATCTGTTCAATATCTCAATTGTTTATCCTAGAATACAGGTTTTGCCTAAATAATGAAGAACAAATGCAGAGATTTTTTTTTCTTATGTACAGGTATGAATATTATATGAATGTATAAATATTATTTTAAAGGGGGGTCTAATGGTATTTCATGCATTCTGAGTTATTTACACTGTTAAAGAGTTGCATTCTCATGCTAAACATGGCCAAAGTAAAAAAAAAAAAATAAATAAATAAATAAAAGTATTTCTGTCCCAGATACACTCCTTCCGGGTTCGAATAAGTTTCGGAAAGTTTTTTTCGAGCATGGGTCTTCATGATGTCACGGAGAGGGGAATTTCTTGTGGAGAATGGGTATTGAGTGTGAGCGCAGAAAATTGAGTGTGATTGATTACCCATCAGTGTGCTTGATTCAGGTTAAGGAAGTCGTCGGGAGCGCTGCACAGGACTTGCTCGAGAAGAAAGTCTCCAAAGAGGTGTGCTTTTGGATGTGAGGGAAAGAAACCTTGTTCAGCTTCCCAAAGAACCCAGCATTAAGGGAACAGTGGATGCAGTTTGTTTTTCCGGGACAGCAACGGAGTTTTGCACATGTGTGTTTGTTCGCGTCATTTCGGGGACAAATGTTTTATAAACAAGGCCCAGTTTGATGCTGGATTTGCAGATCATTTGATAATGAAAGATAGAGCAGTCCCAACGATAACGTATCCCGGTCATGTGCTGGAATCGCAGGCAGTGAGTAAAACTGCATCAAATGTCTGTGTTTTGTTGCCAATTGGCCTGTGACTCTTAAGCTCTGCCCACAGAACTCCTCCAGGGGCTTGGCTGTTTTCGGAGAAAGTTGGAAAGTTGTAAAGTTGGATCTTTCTTTTATAAATCTGATAAAACTAAAGACTCTTCGAAGATGTGAAGAATGCAATACTACTATATACTCAAGATTAACATGAGATTGGCGAAAATGTGTGTGCTATGTCCCCTTTAATATAATATTCATGTAATTTTTTTTATAGCTTTATACCCCTACTGTATGTCAACAGTTGTCACATATGTCTTTATTTTTATTTCTCCTATTAGGAAATCTTAAACAATGAACTGATGAAATAATTAAATGAAAATTATATACTTGGAAAGCAAGAGAGAGAAAAAATGGCAGCGGCTATTTGCACTAAGTGTAAATAGCAATGGATTCTATATACACTAAGTGAAAATAGCAGTATTTTTTAACGATATGCTATTTACACTAATAGCTATAGATTCGATTTACACTATGTTTAAACAGCAAGATTTTCTGCTATTTATACTACATATTGCAAATAGTAGCAATTATCTGAACTTCAGTACTGTAGTACGTTATAAAACAATAATAATGTATTGAGTGTAAATTAAAATTTTAATTCAAATTATTAAATAAATGTCACCTTATTGGGACACTACACCTATCCTAACCCTACCCGATACTTTATTTTCACTTGTTTGATGATTTCCTTCATTTCTATTGAAAATAAATGCCTTTCCGATGCGATATGAGATTTGAAAAGGGAGAAAAAAAACACACAAAAAGCACACGCCTTACCATCTACGCCATTGAAACTGATGATTAATCATTTTTCAGTGTTGACTATCCCTATCAGACATTGGTGGGCGGAGTTAGTGAAAATAGCCTCTGCCAACAAGGTGGGCTATTTGCACTTAGTGTAAATAGACACTCCGAGAAAAAAAAAAAAAACAATTCCTGTGCATTCAAAACGTATGATTATACCATTCAATTGAGATATAGTGTTTAATTATAGATTCTACACAGATTTAATTTATACAATATATGTGCCTGCTGAAGCTTTTTTACCCATGAGGACTTGAGGGCCCCCTCTATTCTCTCGTTGTTTCCCAATCTGTCTGTTAGAAAGGCAAGATTGAGCAAAATGGATGCAGGGCATTTGGGGCAGCCTGTACATCAATGCAGCTGCTGTGGTTCTCACAGAAGCGATTTCAGGGTCGCCAGAGTGAATTTCACAATACAGTGAGAGCACAGAGCACTGGAGGCAAAGCAGGCTGTTAAACATGACCTCTC
The DNA here is from genome assembly GCF_018340385.1 of Cyprinus carpio. NCBI lineage: Eukaryota > Metazoa > Chordata > Actinopteri > Cypriniformes > Cyprinidae > Cyprinus > Cyprinus carpio. The sequence goes on along the minus strand of NC_056595.1, from coordinate 10,303,998 downwards.
CACTCTAATCTCCTCAATTCCACTCTGCTCAGGAAAAAAAAATGCTGCAGTAGGATGTCTTTTGCTTCTTGCACACAAGCTTAAACTGTAGTCATTGTCTATAAAGATTTAGCGATGGTTCACCCCAAAATGAAAAATGTGTCATCATTTACTTACCCTCATGTAACTAAGACCTGTATGACATTCTTCTTCCACAAAAGAAGACATTTTGAAGAATTAAAAATGTAGAATGTAAATATACCTGATAATTACTGGAAAAAAATATATAAAATAACAGTAATCATAAAAATCTCATATAACTTGTACACAATATTCTTATTTTAGACAACACACTGGATCATTTTACAATGATAAAATAGCACCATGAACATTATTTAAGAGGGGTATATTCATAAGGTTTATGGGTAACACTTTAGAATACTGTTCTATCTTTAATGAATTACTACACGGGAACAAATGATTAAGTAACACTGTAGTAACTACTATTACCCAACAAGAAACTCTGATTAACGATTTAGTAAGTAATAGCACTCAGTTGAAACTGGTAGTTCACTATTATCTAATCAATAACTATTTTTTTCATATATCCTGCAGAACTCCTAAGAACTTCTATACAGGTTCATAATTAATGTGAATTGTGCATAATAAATAATTAAATCTAAAATGAAGATCATTGTAACCTACTAGTAATGACTCAAGTATTACCAAATCCTTCTAAAGGAACTACTAATTACTTGGATCAGTATTCTTAAGTGAAAGTCATCATAACTCCCTATTGACTGACATCATTGTAAGCTTTTGAGATATATGCAAGGTTTTGGATAGTAATGACTCAAGTGTTACTACATCCTTCTGAAGAAACTACAAATTAATCAGATCAGTATTTAAAAGTGAAGATCACGGTAACCCACCAGAAATGATTTGTGTTACCAAATCAAGCAAAATGAATTACTAACCAGGATTTACAAAAACCTCAAAAGTTTACCACAACTTCATTTATTACTAGGGAGTTATCACGATCTTCACTTTAGAATACTAATCCAAAAAAATTGTAATTCATTTAGAAGGATGTAGTAACACCTGAATAACTACTATCCGATACTTTACAAAACCCTCAAAAGCTTACAATGATTTCAGTCATTACTAGAGAGTTATGGTTATTTTTCTTCACTTCATAGAATACTGATCCAAATAATTTTTATTTTAATTATTGTGGTTTTGGTTGTTTCATTGGTGTTTTACTGCTAGTGGGATGGGAGGGATTTCCCTGCCTTTGGTCTATGCTATGTCCGGTGGGGATAAAAACATCCCGCGAACAGCGCCGAAGTCCAGATCTGAATCAAATGATTTGCGATACGCGCTTTGAAGTCCCGATCTGAATCAAATGATTTGCGATACACGATCCGATTGGATCGCTTCAAAATAGTGAATCATTTTACGACGCAATGGTTTAACTGATTCAGAGTTTCAAAAAGCTCCCTTGATAGTGGAAATGTTTTTTTCTCACCTTCTGTTTTTATTAAATTGTGTTCACGATAATTAGCATTTCCATTGTATTAAAAACATTTCATGACATGACAAACATTATCTGGTACTTGCCTAAAAAGACGGGTTTATGATATGCTTTGTTAACAGATTACACTAACCATACTCTGGAGTTGGGTCAACCTCCACCTATGGAGAGAGAAAAAAAGTTTTCAAAATAAAGCCCCCTCTGCTTTTTTTCACAAATCGCACCCTGATTATAAGCCTATATTTTTCTTAGTAGTTCTTAGGGAGGTATGAAAATAGTTACTGATTAGCTAATAGTGAACTACCACATTCGACTAAGCGCTATTACTTACTAATTCATTAATCAGAGATTCTTGTGAAATACTAGGAGATACTACAGTGCTAATATTGAAAGTGAAAGTGACGTGACATGTGGCCAAGAATGGTGACCCATACTCAGAATTAGTGCTCAGCATTTATCCCATCCAAAGTGTACACACAGCAGTGAACACACACACACACCCGGAGCAGTGGACAGCCATTTTTTGCTGCCACACCCGGGGAGCAGTTGGGGGTTTGGTGCCTTGCACAAGGGTACCTCAGTCGTGGTATTGAAGGTGGGAGAGAGGGCTGTACATTCACTCCCCCTACCTACAATCCCTGCCGGTAGGAGACTTGAACCCACAACCTTAGGGTAATGAGTCTGACTCTCTAAACCTCGACTTCCCTTTTACTCGTGCTCTTGATGAGTTATTCATTAATGAAGGATCAGTATTCTAAAGTGTTACCGGTTAATGTGAAGCAGGGGCGGACTGGCCATCGGGAGCACCGGGACATTTCCCGGTGGCCTGATGGTCATTCTGGCCTGCTGGCTGCCGCTGTGCAGTCGATCAGGCTGACGTGCAATAGGCTGGTATGCAACTGGGAATTAATTGACGGACTAATGAATCTACGAATCAGGCGATCGCGGAGTGAAAATGACACCACCACATGACCCAACATCAGCGAAGCACTGCCTAATTATCTATATCCAGAGGCAGGCTTCACCTTAGAAAACCGTGCAAAAAATGGAGCGTAAAAGCAAAGGAGGAGCAGAGCGGGAACGTATAAATAGGAGAAAAGCCCTGGCCACAGACGCAGCAAGTTAATGCAAAATCCATGATAAAGTTAATCCCTATTAATACTTCCCTAAAATAATCCCTATTAATACTTTAATTGGCAGTGCTACCAGTAAGGTAGCAGGTCGGTTAGAATTACATTTACATTTTACTAGGGGTGGGACGGTACACTGAAAAAATTTAACTGTTCGGTTCTCCACACACGGTTCGGCACGCGCTGGAACCACTGTTCAACTTAAATCTGACAAAGCATCTGTAATATGGTTTACTATAAATAACACGTAAAACAAACAGGGTTCAGTTAATATATGTTTCTGTTGATGGATGAACATTCTGGCTTACCAGACATTATAACAACAGCGATGAAAAAAAAAAAAAAAAAACCTTGGGCAAACCATTCACTCTTGTTCAATACGAATACGAACACTGGATCAGTGCATTCTTTTAAATTGACAGTCTTTATATTAATCAAACAGCAACAACAAAGAAATCACTCACTGCTCTTGATTGAAAAGCTTTTGTAACTTTAATAAAGATTTATCTTTAATTTATAGTCCAAAATGCTATGCTGTTTTTTCATTTGATTACTTTATTCAATTTCTGTACCTAAAAACTATGCTATACCTACCTAAAAAAACCTGAAAGTCAGTTTATTTTATTTGTAGCTTTACTCTATTGTATTTATTTGTGCTGTTGCTTGTAGTTAAAATATTCTTAATAATATGATAAAATATATATTTTTTGAAAGTATAGTTTTTTCCATAAACATAGCACATACAACGGTGAAACAGTGACTCTAAAACCGTGAAACAAAAACCGTGAAAAGAACTGTTCCACCCCTTATATTTACGTAATCATTTGGCAGACGGACGCTTTCATCCAAAGAGACTTACAATAGATACAAACTATTCTAAAAACATATTACAAATATATATAATGATAGAAGTTTTAAAAGAGCATCTTAATGACAAACTAGCACACTGTTTTGGATGTTTTGATACAGAATTTTTTTTAGTGCCAAATTTGACCAGAAATTTAGATTTTCCATTTCTAGCATACAATATGTAGCCTAGTCTACAATGTTTATTTATTTATTCTGAAGGTGACGAAGGAAGCAACAGTAGCACTAGTGCTGCAAGTGCTCCTGCTGTTGAACCTTCAGGTAAAGTTTAAGCTATAAGCAAAACTAAACATGCTGGCTATACTCTTAGAACAATATGTCCTTTTATGATTTATAAGATCATCAGTAGTAGGACTGTGATCATGGGGACATACAATTGATGGCTGCACAATTAATATAGATTATTGAAAGTGCTTATTTCATATTGCAGAGAAACTAGATGTGCAGAGTGAGAGAGAGAGGGATTCAGGGAAAGATGATATAGATGGTGTATTCTTAGTGAGTTTTTGAGGGTTTATTTATTTATCCATTAATATTATGTATGGTAATCTACCCGTTACATCAACTAACAGGGTTAGCCTACAAGTTTAGCAGTCTGGTGGACACATGAATTGGGTGGTGGTGACTGCAGCAACAGAGGTGGCCTGGGGTGGAGTCAAATTCCCGGCCTGATTTACTGTCCCAGTCCGCCACTGATGTGAAGCATTATAAACACTGCTTGTCATATTTTTAGACCTCATTCCATCTGTATTTTGAAGTTTCAAGACAGATAAAATCCTATAATTCTGTTACTTTAGCTTACAGTAATAGCACTAAAACCTGTTAAAGGCCTGGAGGCATGCTATTGAAATGAATAAGCAGTTTTAGTCAGGCCATTGACTATGTGGGTAAAAAAAAAAAAAAAAGGTGATTTCTATCTGGAGCGGTGCTCAAAATGTGAGCATCCTCTGCATTTCATGTTTCTTTCCTTTCAGCCACAATCCAAATAACATTAAATTTGCTGTCTCACTCATATGTGTAATAAAGAACCGAGTGTGTTAAAGATCGTAATTATCTGTGCAAGTTACAGGTTTGTGTGAGAACAGCCAGTCTGTGTGTGTTTGCCCCATCCTTCACCTTTCTCATTTATCCTGCAAGGCCTTTGTTGTATATGTGCTTTCATCAAATGTTGTCCGGCCAGTCAGGGACACACGTGTCTTGATATTGACCCTGGGGCCCCTCTACAAACAAAGCGACCAAGTGCAGTCACAGGTCAAAACCTTGATGTTTAATGTGAGGAAACAAAGAACTGTAGTAGGCTATATTTGTTTAATCAGGTAAGCCATTTTATATTATAATGCATTTAAGTGGATGCTCCACATGGAGTTGCATGATACTATAGCACCTTTAGAAAAATATTACATTACATATTGAATATATGTTAAGGGTCAAACTTGGTCATTCAAAATTCCCCCTTTTTATTTTTCACAAATGAAAGTAAGTCATACATGTTTGGAACAGCTTTTATTTTTTTTATATTTAAATTTTTAATTTTATTTATTTATTTGAACTTTTAGTAATGTTGTTGTGCTTTTTTCAGTTTTATTATTTTTGCTTTGTAAAATATTTCTATTCAACTTTAATTTATTTTTATCTGTTTTAGTAATTTTAGTGCTTAAACTCATTTCAGTTAGTTCAGTTTTTTATAATACAGTGGTCATGCTATATACTATCACACTAAATTTTGATTTTAAAAACAGAGCAGTTTCTCTGACACTAATGAAGTACAGTATAGTTATGCACAGTAGATAACTCAGACGGGATTAGTTTGGTGCTAGTTTGAATGTAGGTCAGGGAAGCCAGCTGCAGTGGAGAGAGGACGAATATATAAATACTACACCTCAGGTCGGACTTGCTTTGGAGAAATCAGGAGCTGCTAAATACTGAGGTTAAACATTGCAGGACTATGTATGAGTGCTTGTCTTTGTGTTTGTGGTGCCCGCTTGTTAAAAGAAGTAAATCTTTGTGTTTGTGGATAAACATATAATATTTCCTGAAACTTATTGCACATTCATTTGCATTAAATGAAAATCAATTACAGTTTAAGTTTATTATAAATGCAATTACCTGAAATTTTGAGTGTTTTTTTTTTTACCCACTTAAAAGGATAGTCCACCCCAAAAAATTAATGAACCAAACAGGAGCTGGTAACCAAACCAACTGTTCTTCAGAAGATCTTAATTTTGTGCTTAACTAAAGAATGAAACTCAAACAGATTTGGAACAATTTGAACCATATGAATTATCAATATTAAATTATGCCAGAATTTACATTTTTGTGTGAACTATCCCTTTAAGTAGGATTTAATTATATTGTTAAAGGTAATTTCAACATGTAAGAGATTGTTGCCTTTTATTTCATTAATATAATATTATCTGCAAGTACAGTTCAATATACTTCCTCCATCAGTTTGATGGCTGTCTCTGTTTCAGCACGATCCTTTTCCTCATCCATCCCTTCTTATCATGAATTATAAATTGAAAAAAATGGTTTCATAGAGGATTTGACTGAGACTGAAATGAATCAATATTGTGTGTGTGCATATGTGTTTGCTTGTCTGTGCAGTGTCCAACCAGGGCCTGCTGCAGATCTCTGACCCTTCTTTATCAATAATATATTCCAAAATGAGCCAACCATGCATTAAATTTGACCTTGGTTAATAATTAATGATGGGTTAGTACTTCAGTCAGATCCGCCTTCTCCTCGGGTAGGCTATGCAACCATCTTTGTTCCCTTTTATTGGAGTAGATTGAACTGAAACAGAGAAAAAGAGAGATTGTTTTGAATGAGTCTCTGACAGAGAGAGAGAGAGAGAGAGAGAGAGAGAGAGAGAGAGAGAGAGAGAGTTATTAATGGGGTTTAATTACCTTGGCTACAGCCAACTCAGACAGAGAAGAGGCTTTGTGTGTGTGTTTGTGTGTGTGTGTGTGTGTGTTTGTGTGTGTGTGTGTGTGTGTGTGTGTATCTCTGCACACACAGGAACTTGGTAAAGAAGACTAACAGTCTCCTGTGTTTTGAAAAAAATAAATTTATGTTTTCTTAAAGACAGCTCAGTCAGTCAGATCATGTTGCTCAGGTTTTTAATACCCTGCATGCCACGTGTGCAGTGAAAACCACTGCTTTATTACATCAGATCTCCAAATGACCACCTCTCCATCTCTTTCTGTCTCTCTTTCATTCTGCTGCCAGAGAAACAATGCTTTTGACATTTATTTTGGTGGGTCATGTCCCTGCCTGACGCAAGCTCCTGGTTATTTGGGTGTTTTATTTGACCAGATGACTCACTCTTTCCCTTGCACATGCCACATTGGTTACCATGGAAACCAGCCTGGCCTGATTGATCAAACATGGATGACTTAAGGGTCCAGATGCATGACAGCAGACCGGCATCAACAGGTGCAGTGGCACCTCCGGAGGTGCAGGGGATGAGGGCATTACAAGGTCATTACAAAAGCATAGTCACAGGGGGAAGGGGATGGGGTGTGGTCCCGCTGGGTAGAAATCGATAGATTGGACCGAAAGGGCAGAAGCTCTGAACAGGTGAATTGCCATGAAAGCCAGCTGACCCTCTCAACACCTCTGACATGTTTATTTTTCATATTATGACCTTTTAATGACATTCCCTTCAAATATAATGAAACTGTTTGTGAAACTGATTTTGTTTTTTTTTGTTTTTTTTGCTTTTAACAACCATGACCGGTGTTTTTAATACAACCATTTGCAAAGACTATTATTTGTATTAATATATTGCTTGTAAAAATAAGTGTGCTTAATAATCATTACATTTAGGGGTGGTTTCCCGGACCAAGATTAAAGAGTTAGTTCACCCAAAAATTAAAATTAGCCCATAAATTTCTCACCCTCATCCTAGGTGTATATGACTTTCTCCTTTCAGACGAATCCAGACAGAGGCCTCCTGTAGTGAATCGATGCATTTTTGTAAGAAAAATATCTTACAAAAAAGTACATGGAAAGTACACGGAAGCAGCTCCGACCTGATGACGTATGAGGTCGGCGTTGCACATGCGCTGGTGAGGCTCGGGAAAACCAACATTTGTTAATCAGAGCAAAGGAAGCAAAGTTTCCTTACTTTAGCAAAGGAAAACCAGTCTCCTCTTAGCTTATATCGAAATCCTCTGACATTGTTCTTTACAAATCCTCAATTTGTACTTCTAATTCGTGACCGTTGTTTTGTTTTGATTTTTCCCCCGCGCTTCCACATTCGTCACTTCTGAGCGGCGCATGCGCAATGCTGACCTCATACGTCATCCACCCGGAGCTGCTTCTGTGTACAACAGTGAGCGCAAGCTAGATTAAATTGATTATTAGGTTTTAAATATGGGTATTTTTCTTACAAAAACTCATTGATTCGCTACAGGAGGACTTTGTACACCCCCCAGAGACACTTTTTATTAAGGAAGGGTGCTTTTTATTTCACTTCTTTTGGACTGATGCACAGCAACACCCGCTGAGTGCCATTAAACAGCTTGAAAGATCAAAGACAATTTTTAATATAACTCCGACTGGATTTGTCTAAAAGAAGAAAGTCAAATACACCTAAGGTGACTTGAGGGTGAATAATTTATGGGCTAATTTTCATTTTTGGGTGAACTAACCCTTTAAGCCTAGTCCTAGACTAAAATGGCCCTTTAAACCAGATAAACAGAAATCTACTTTCTCTGTCATGGTTTTAATATTCTTAGACTTAGTCTAGTCCAGAATTTAATAGGCTGATTTCCTGGAGGAAGACTAGAACAACTTTAGGACTAAATTAAGGCTTAAATTAAATTTGCCAGGAGGCAGGTTTAACTTCAGATTAATGTCATTTTGTGGACACATGGATTACCTGGACTATATCAATGAAAATCAATGATTACCACCAGCCAGACAAGTTCTCACAGACAGAAGTTACCCATTGCAAAATTTTGATTAAATAAGTTTTCGAGATTGTTTCCGCATGCTAAAGTAAATGCAGTGGAGAGAATTTCACTTTTAGAACCCAGGCTTTCATCTGTGACCCAAAGAGGACAGCCTGTTCCAGTTTTTCTCCAGGTGCTCATAACTTTAAGGTTCTTGGCATGTGGCACCTTTCATCGAGAAACTGAGGATTTATTTGGTGTCAGTGAAACAACAGTTTGTAAAGTCATTTACAGAGTGTGCAGGGGCATTTGTGAATTAAGAGCACATAACATAAACATCCCTGATGCTACAACCCAGGCTAACTACAAAGTACTATTCTATGAATATGGAATCATAGGAGACATAGGTCGCATAGATGGAACCCATATTCCCATTAAACGTTCCTCTATTCCAGATGATGAGGAATACAGGAACTGAAATAATTGGTTTTCCATAAATGTCCAAGGTGTATGCAATCCCCAGTTACAGTTTTCAAACATTGTAGCATGTTGGAAAGGTGCAACTCATGATTCACATATTTTCCTCAACTCATCTCTGTATACTCCATTTGATCATAATGGAATATTGCTTGGTGACAGTGGGTATGCTCAGAAGAATTTTTTGTTTATACCATACTTGCACCCGACAACAGCTGAACAACTGCACTACAACCAGGCTCATATGCACACAAGGGGTTTAGTAGAGCGCATGTTTGGTGTTTGGATTCCGATTCAAACCAAGAAGATGCTGCACTGTCATCACTGCAACAGCTGTTCTTCACAACTATCTAAAACAGCAGGGATGCCCAGATACCCTAACAGAAGAGGATGACAATCCAGATGTGCCACCATTTACAACAGACCACAGAGAAGGACTTGCATAGTCAAGTCAAGTCAAGTCAAGTCATCTTTATTTATATAGCGCTTTATACAATACTGGTTGTGTCAAAGCAGCTTTACAGTGTTAAACAGGAAAATATAATGTCAATAATGCAAGACAATAACAGAGTATTTTTTTTCAGCTAAAGTCATTTCATTGATGATTCTGTGATGTCATTATCCAGTTCAGCTCTCTTCTGATAGTGTCTGTGCAATCAGTCAAGCATCCCCAACTAAGCAAGTCAAAGGCGACAGTGGCAAGGAACCAAAACTCCATCGGTGACAGAAATGGAGAAAAAACCTTGGGAGAAACCAGGCTCTGTCAGGGGTGGGGGGGTGCAGTTTTCCCCTGGCCAGACAAAACCAGCATGGTGTGGTTTAATACCAGCCTGCAACACAGGTGCAGAGGACTTGTCTGGTTCCTGTGGTCTTGTGCCGATGTCTCTGGGGCATGGTACCACTGACATTCAGGGCTGTAGAGGTCATCTCTAGGTGCTGATCCACCATCTGATCTGGATATGGACTGGATCCGTATGGCTATGGTGTCCTCAGAATAAGAATGAAAGAGACTAATATCAGCATAGATGCCATTCTTCTTACGATGTAGCGAGTACATCGGGTGTTATGGAAAGTGTTCCCGGTTTCGGTTGACCTAATTAATGCAGCCTAACAATCCTTTAATAGATTTGAATTATAGCAATGTGTTATTGTACTGGCTACTGTGACCATCTGATAGTGTGGCTACTAATCTAAATTTAAACTGACAAGAGTGTGTCTGCCTCCCAAACAATGCTAGGTAGATTGTTCCAGAGTTTGGGTGCTAAATAGGAAAAGGATCTGCCATCCGCAGTTGATTTTGATATTCTTGGTATTATCAAATGGCCAAAGTTTTAAGATCACAGTGGACGTGAAGGACAGTAATGCCATATGAGCTCACTGAAGTACTGAGGAGCCAAACCATTGAGGGCTTTATAAGTAATTTAGCAAGATTTTAAAGTGTATTCATTTTTCAATAGGGAGCCAGTGCAGAGTTGACAGAACTGGACTAATGTGCTTCCTTCCTTCGTACTTCCTGGTTCTAGTAAGAACTCTAACTGCTGCATTTTGGACCAGCTAGAGTTTGTTTATTAAGCGCACAGAGCAACCACCCAATAAAGCATTACAAACATCTAACCCTGAGGTCATGAATGCATGAATTAATGTTTCTGCATTTGACATTGAGAGCATAGGTCGTAATTTAGATATATTTTTAAGATGGAAAAATGCAGTTTTACAAATGCTAGAAACATGGTTTTCAAAGATAAGATTGCTTTGAAATAGCACACCTACGTTCCTAACTGATGACAAGGAATTAACAGAGCAGCCATCAAGTGTTAGACAGTGTTTTAGATTATTACATGCAGAGGTTTTCAGTCCAATAATTAACCTTTTGAGCGGTACGGTCCCACATATGGGATTCTTATTTCCGTGCCCCTGAGAGTATGGTCCCACATATGGGATTTAGAACGTTCGGGGACGTCGCAAAACTGCCAAATTCAAACTGCGTTTTTGCGCGTTGGCTGGCGCTGAGCCAGAGAGAGACGTGCACTGCTCTTGTCTTATTATAACAACTATGCAGTATTATTAACCACATAATGCATAATTTAGGTTTCAGAGATTTAAATACACATAAATACTAGTAAAACAATACATTTAGAGTTGAAAAATACACGCATATGTCTATGGAAGCAACAATAATAATCCATTCAAATTTAATTTGCAGACGTTTTTTATTCATATCAGATACACATAGTGTAAGTAACTATAAAGTTCACTCTATTCTTCACCCAGTTCACCAGCCACTTATTACCTGTATTTCGGGAGAAATTGATGAATTCACGTTCTGTAAATGCGACTGACAGGACTCTCTGCACTGCAACGTGAACAAACATGGCGGCGCCCATTTCACATTACAGATCACGCTCAAGATCATTTAGAAAGGTTTTTAAACGACAAAACACACTCATTTACACATATTTATGAATCGGAATATCAGATTGTTCATGACATGGTATGCAAGTTTGTGAATATTTTAAATTAAAAAAGGAAAAATGAAATAAAAGCGATCTATCTGTCATTCAGTGTTATTGTAGACGCGGTGTGTCATGTGACAAGCCTGACGCGTCGCCATGGAAACAGTAAGGAGAACGTTCTAAAATAACGGTCGTCTTAAAAAAACTCACTCTGGGGGGACCGCTGGAATATTTTAAACTCACCACTGAAAAGGTTAAAACCTTAGTTTTCTCAGATTTTAGCAGTAGGAAATTACTAATCATCCAGTTTTTTATATCAACTATTCTATGCAATCCGTTAGTTTTGCAAATGTGTAGGTTTCACTGGGCTGTGAAGAAATGTTTCTTGATGATATCTCCCAAGGGTAATGTGTAAAGTGTGAAAAGCAATGGTTCTTGTATTGAGCCTTGTGGCACTCCTTACTGTACTTGTGAATGATATGATATCTCGTCATTCCACTAATGCCAACATAATTTTGCAGTCTACCCAAAAGGATGTTGTGGTCGATAGTGTCAAACGCAGCACTAAGACCCAGCAGTACTAATAAAGAAATACAACCACGATCGGATGATAAGAGCAGGTCATTTGTAACTCTGATGAGAGCAGTCTCTGACCTATGATAAGGTCTAAATCCTGACTGGAAATCCTCAGAGATACCATTTCTCTCTAAGAAGGAACATAGCTGAGAGGATATTGCCTTTTCTCCTATTTTTGACAGAAAAGGGAAATTTGAGATTGGTCTGTAATTAATTAATTCTCTAGGATCAATTTGTGTTTTTTTTATGAGAGGCTTAATAACAGCCAATTTGAATGTTTTAGGGACATATCCTAAAGCCACTGGTGAATTAATAATATTCAGAAGAGGATCTATGACTTCTGGAAGCCCCTCTTTTAGTAGCTTAGATGGAATATGGTCTAACATACATGTTGAGGTTTTTGATGATTTGACAAGTTTATACAATTCTTCCTGTCCTATAGCAGAGAATGAGTGGAAGTTTTCCTCAGGGGATCTGATGCGTTACTGTAGCTGATGGCTGCATGGTTATAATTTTATCTCTAATAGTATTGATCTTGGAAGTAAAGAAGTTCATAAAGTCATTACTGCTGTACTGTTGGGAAAGGTCTGTGTCTGTTGATGCTTAATTTTTCATTAATTTAGTCACTGTATTGAATAAATGTCTGGGGTTCTGTTTGTTTTCTTCTAAGAGAGACAAAAAGTAAGCAGATCTAGCAGTTTTTAGAGCTTTTCTATAAGTACTTTCACCATCGACCGAGGATGGTCCCAGAGCCAATTTTGCTGCCTTTGTGGAGTAGACACTGGCAAGAAATGGATCTCTGTTCCCCGCCTGTTCCCAGGAAATTATCGCCAGTGCCACTCCTGACCCAGAGCCCAGCCCACCATCTTCCCGCGGTATGAAGCATAAGCCCGAGCCCACCGATGACGGAGAGCCATTTCCCCTTCGCGAGCCAGAGCAGAGTCAAGAGACTGAGCAGAGAATCGCCCCGGAAGTTGAACCCAACCCGTCAAACCAGGTGTGAGAGCCAGCTACAGAGCCCACAACGAGGGAGAAGCCCATGGACAGTGTAAGCACGGAGAGGAGCACCACCTCCCGGAATTGCAGCTGAGGGTGAGCTGAGTATGGAGTGGTGTTGGTGCCAAAACTGGGAGGGGGATCTAATAGACTGGGACTCGGGACTGGAGATCAAACTGCCCCCTCTCCTCTCTCCATCATCTCCACTTGTCCCATCCAGCCCTCCTTCGTCCTTGGTTCCCTCGTCCAGCCCTGTGGGGGCTTCCGGTCCTCCAGTGCCGCTCCTTGAAAGTGCCTGCTCCTCGAAAGTGCCCTCCCACCCGCTCCTGCATCCTCCACCGCTGTTGTCTGGCAGCCCCTCTGCTCGCCCTTAGCCCACCATCATTGCGGTGCGAGCGTCGCCGGGGTCGGAGTATCCCTCACCTCTGCCTCCAGCCTCTGAGGCCCGGACTCCGCCTCAGCCCATAGACTCAGCGGCTCCACCTTGGCTCCTAGCTCCCTTGCCTCCACCATCACCCATCGATCCATCAGCTCCACCGGGCTCCCTCGTCCCTTCAGCTCTGCCTTGGTTGGGTGTCAACCCGCCATCGCCTCTGGACTCCTCTCCTCTGGCTGCACCTCGTTGCTCAATCCCACCGGCTCTGTTGGGCTCCTACCTCCCGTTCCCGCCAGCTCCACCTTGGTTCTCAGTCACTCAGGCTATGCCGCGGATCTCCGGATCTCGGTCGCCAGAGCCCTCGGCATCCCCCTGGCTCTTTGGCTCTCCATCTCCACCTCGGGCTCTTCCTCCATGGCTCGTCCCTCCGTCGGCTCCATTGTGAATCGACATCATGGCTGTGGCCTGGGTCCATCTGGACACCTCCTGCCCCAAGCTCCTCCGGTCTCCTCCCTGGTTCCTCCCTCCATCGTCTCCTCCCTCTTTCGTCGCCCTCCTGGTCTCTGTCTGCCAGCCTCCTCCCGGATATCCGTCCTCCTCTGGAACCTCCTCCAAAGTTCCCACACATGCCTCCCTCTGTTGTAACTACGGTGCGAGGATGCACCTTTCGGGAGGGGGCGTTATGTCAGGACTATGGACTTATCTGTGTGTGTTTTTGCTCCTGTGAACCATTTTCTTCCTCGTATTGATTGTTGATTTGATCCTAGGTGTGTTTCCTTAGTTCCCTCGTTATCCTGAGTTTAAAAGCCCCAGTCCATTGAGTTCATGTTTGTCGGGTCTACTCGTTGTCTACGTGTGTCTTCCAAGCTCTTTGCGTGGATTATTCTCCTGTGATTCCTGGATTAAAGACTGTAAATGTTTCCTCGTTCCCCTTGTGCTCCTTACTACAGGGTAGTGTAACAATATGAAGTATACACAGGACTAGATAATGATGAGAGATATCATCACTCTGCTGCAGAATTTTAATTCCATTAATATCAATTCAATGTGATGGTATTAAATTATGATTACGACAATAAGTGTCAAAATGAGCCAAGCGATGATATCTCAGATAATTATTTAATTTTTGCAAACTTCATATAGCTAAAACTGTAAATTCTACTTCTTGTTACAAGTACAGTAAAACCATCACATCTACCACAAAAGATTGCTTTGTAAGCAATCTTCCTGATGTATCCCAATTCCTTAGCTTATCCAAAACCTCAGAACAACTTGATGATGTAACAGAAACTATGGACTCTCTCTTTTCTAGCATTTTAAATACAGTTGCTCCTTTACGTTTAAGGAATATTAAGAAAAACTGTCTGACACCGTGGTATAATGAGCACATTCACACCCTAAAGAGAGCAGCCCGGAAAATGGAGTGCAGCAGGAGGAAAACAAAACTAGAGGTATTTCGTGTTGCTTGGTGGGAAAATAACCTATCCTACAGAAAAGCATTAAAAAAAGCTAGATCTGATTACTTTTTGTCTCTTTTAGAAGAAAACAAACATAACCCCAGATATTTATTCAATACAGTGGCTAAATTAACGAAAAATAAAGCATCAACAAGTGTTGACATTTCCCAACAGCACAGCAGTAATGACTTTATGAACTTACTCCTATGACTGATACTATTAGAGATAAAATTGTAACCATGCAGCCATCAGCTACAGTATCGCATCAGACAGTGCACTATAGATCCCCTGAGGAACAGTTCCACTCATTCTCTGCTATAGGAGAGGAAGAATTGTATAAACTTGTTAGATCATCTAAACCAACAACATGTATGTTAGACCCTATTCCATCTAAGCTTCTAAAAGAGGTGCTTCCAGAAGTCATAGGTCCTCTTCTGACTATTATTAATTTGTCATTGTCATTAGGATATGTCCCCAAAACTTTCAAACTGGCTGTTATTAAGCCTCTCATCAAAAAAAAAAAAAACACAACTAGACCACAAAGAATGTGAAATAGAAAAGGTATTATCCTCATAATTATATTCCTTCTTAGAGAAAAATGGTATCTGTGAGTATTTCCAGTTAGGATTTAGGCATATCATAGTACAGAGACTGCTCTCATTAGAGTTACAAATGGCCTGCTCTTATCATTTGATCGAGGTTGTATCTTTCTATTAGTGCCACTTCGTGCTGCGTTCAACACTTTTGACCACAACATTCTTTTGAATAGACTAGAACACTTTGTTGGCATTATTGGAAGTGCATTAATATGGTTCAAATTGTACTTATCTGACCGCCATCAATTCATAGCAGTGAATGAAGAGGTATCATATCAATCACAAGTGCAGTATGGAGTACCTCAAGGCTCAGTACTAGGGCTGTTACTCTTCAATCTTTACATGTTACCGTTGGGAGATATCATCAGGAAACACGTTGTTAGCTTTCACTGTTATGCTGATGATACTCAGCTCTATATTTCTTTGTGGCCCGGTGAAATATACCAATTTGAAAAACTGATATAAAAAACTGGATAATGAGTAATTTCTTATTACTAAATTCTGAAAAAACAGAGGTGTTAATTATAGGACCTAAAAACTCTGCATGTAATAACCTAGAACACTGTCTAAGACTTGATGGCTGCTCTGTCAGTTCTTTGTCATCAGTTAGGAACCTAGGTGTGCTATTTGAAAGCAATCTTTCCTTAGAAAGCCACGTTTCTAGCATTTGTAAAACTGCATTTTTCCATCTCAAAAATATATCTAAATTGCGACCTATGCACTCAATGTCAAATGCAGAAATGTTAATCCATGGGTTTATGACCTCAAGGTTAGATTATTGTAATGCTTTATTGGGTGGTTGTTCTGCACGCTTAATAAACAAACTCCAGCTAGTCCAAAATGCAGCAGCTAGAGTTCTTACTAGAACCAAGAAGTATGACCATATTAGCCCGGTTCTGTCAACACTGCACTGGCTCCCTATGAAAAGTTGTATAGATTTTAAAATCTTGCTTATTACTTATAAAGCCCTGAATGGTTTAACTCCTCAGTATTTGAATGAGCTCTTGTTACATTATAGTTCTCCAGGTTCGCTGCGTTCTCAAAACTCTGACAAGAATATCATGGTCAACTGCGGGAGGCAGATGCTTTTCCTATTTTGCGCCTAAACTCTGGAATAATCTACCTAACATTGTTCAGGAGGCAGACACACTCTTGCAGTTTAAATATAGATTAAAGACCCATCTCTTTAACATTGTTTACACATAACACACTAATACGCTTCTAATATCCAAATCCGTTAAAGGATTTTTAGACTGCATTAATTAGGTAAACTCTAACTGGGAACACTTCCCATAACCCCTGATGTACTTGCTACATCGTTAGAAGAATGGCATCTACGCTAATATTAGTCTGTTTCTCTCTTATTCCGAGGTCACTAGATTCAGACTGTATCCAAGTCAGATGGTCACTGCAGTCACCCGGATCCAGTACGTATCCAGCCCGGATGGTAGATCAGCACCTAGAAAGGACCTCTACAGCCCTGAATGTCAGCCTAGACCAGGACAACTAGATGAGCCCCAGATACAGATCGCCTGTAAAGACCTTGTCTCAGACGACCACCAGGACAAGACCACAGGAACCAGTTGAGTCCTCTGCACAATCTGATTTTGCTGCAGCCTGGAATTGAACTGCTGGTTTCGTCTGGCCAGAGGAGAAATGGCCCCCTGACTGCCGCTGTCGCCTCTGGCTTGCTTAGTTGGGGACACTTCATTTACAGCAATATCGTTGACTTGATTGCAAATGATTGCACAGATACTATTTAAACTGATCTGAGCTGCATGATGACATCACTGAATTCAATAATGAACTGCCTTTAAATGTCCTTTTGCATTATTGACACACAGTTTTCCTAATTAATGTTGTTCAGTTTCTTTGACACAATCTGTTTTGTTTTAAGCAATATATAAATAAAGGTGACGTTACGTGTTGAAACTATTTGCTTTAAAAGACTTTTCTCATGTTCAGAAAAGTTCTTTGATCGCACTCTTTTTTTCAACTGCCATTGCTATGGTGGTCAGGAAGTGCAAAACAAATCACAATTCTGAAAACAAAATAAATTACAAACGCAAATGCAAATCTAAAAAACAAAATAACAATTCAGAAAACATGACAACAATTCAGAAAACATTATAACAAGTCAGAAAACACAATGACAAATTCGAAAATAAAATAAGTCAGAAAACACAACGTCAAGTCCGAAAACAAAATAACAAGTCAGAATCAGAAAGGGCTTTATTGCCAAGTATGCTTGCACATACAAGGAATTTGTTTTAGTGACATAAGGTTCCAACAACACACAGACAAAAAATAAATAAATAAATAAATAAATTGAAAAATAAATTGTATGAACAGTTGTGCTATAGATGATAAAGCAATAGAATAGAGTAAGATGCAGGGATGTACTAGGATGGAGGAGTCACAAATAAATATAAGGATATTGCACATTTTTATTGCATAAATGGGGACATTTAACTGTTCATGAGGTAGATTAGCTGGGGGAAGAAATTGTTCTTGTGCCTGGCTGTCCTTGTATTTGCGGCTCTGAAGCGCCAGCCAGATGGCAAAAGTTCAAAAAGGGGGTAACTTGGACGTGAGGGATGCAGAGAGATTTTCTGACCCCTTTTCCTCACTCTGGATGTATACAGTTCTTGAAGGGTGGGCAGGGGAGCACCAATAATCCTTTCAGCAGTCCAAACCATTCTCTGTAGTCTTCTGTTCCTCACTCTGGATGTATACAGTTCTTGAGACAGTTATTGAAGTGCACAGGACAGACTCAATGATGGCTGAGTAGAACTGTTTCAGCAGCTCTTGTGGCAGGTTAAACTTCCTCAGCTGGCGAAGAAAGTACAACCTTTGTTGGGCCTTTTTAACAATAGAGTCAATGTGATTGTCCCACTTCAGGTCCTGAGAGATGGTGGTTCCCAGGAATCTGAATGACTCCACTGCAGCCACAGTGCTGTCTATGATGGTGAGTGGGGGGATTGCAGGGGAGTTTCTCCTGAAGTCCACTATCATCTCCACTGTTTAGAGAGTGTTCAGCCACCAGACAGCCAGCTGTTCAACCTCTTGTCTGTAAGCAGAGTTGTCCCCATCCTGGATGAGAATGATGACTGTAGTGTCATCTGCAAACTTCAGGAGCTTGACAGAGGGGTCTCTAGAGGTGCAGTCATTGGTGTAAAGGGAGAAGAGCAGTGGGGAGAGAACCCATCCCTGAGGGGCACCCGTGTTGGTGGAGCGGCTGTTTGACATGAATTTCCCCAGTCTCACTAGCTGTTGCCTATCTGTCAGAAAGCTGGTGATCCACTGACAGATAGAGCTAGAAACAGAGAGCTGGGTCAGTTTGGTCTGGAGGGCTGTTGGGATGATGGTGTTGAAAGCAGAACTAAAGTCCACAAACAGGATCCTCACATAAGTCCCTGTTTTGTCCAGATGTTGCAGGATGAAGTGCAATCCAATGCTGATTACATCATCCACTGAGATGTTTGCTCGGTAAGCAAACTGCAGGGGGTCCAGTAAGGGTCCAGAGATGTCCTTCAGATAAGCCAGAATCAGTTTTTTGAATGACTTCATGACGACAGACGTTAGAGCTACAGGTCTGTAGTCGTTAAGTCCTGTTATCTTGGGGTTCTTTAGAACGGGGTTGATGGAGGAGCGTTTGAAGCAGGAAGGGACTTCACACAACTCCAGAAATCTGTTGAAGATCTGTGAAAAGATGGGGGCCAGCTGGTCAGCACAGGTTTTCAGACAGGCTGGTGTAACACTATGTGGGCCTGGTGCTTTTCTTCTTTTGTTCTTTCTGAAGACCTGGCGCACATCGTCATCACTGATTTGAAGTGCAGGAGGTGGGGAGAGGGGGATGGCAGGAGGTGTTAACGGTTGTGTAGAGAGATGGTCAGAAAAGGTGTGGGGCGTTTCAAATCTACAATTAAACTTATTCAGGTCATTAGCAAGTTGTTGATTCGCCTCAGTGCGGGGGGATGGTGTCTTGTAGTTTGTGATGGCTCTTAGGCCTTTCCACACTGAAGTTGAGTCACTGGAAGTGAACTGATCTTCCAACTTTTTAGTGTAGGTCCTTTGAGCCACTCTAATCTCTTTGTTCAGTGTGTTCATGGCCTAAGTGTACAAGACTCTGTCCCCATTTCTGTAGGCATCCTCTTTGGCCTGACGAAGATGTCTGAGTTTTGCTGTAAACTATGGCTTATCATTGTTGAATGTTAAATAAGTCCCAGTAGGAATGCATATATCCTCACAAAAACTAATATAGGATGTCACAGTCTCTTTGAGTTCATCCAGATCGGTAGTAGCAGCTTCAAAAACGCTCCAATCAGTGAGGTCAAAACAGGGTTTTAAAGCCCACTCTGTTTTGTTGGTCCATCTCTTTACAGTCTTTACTACAGGTTTAGCAGATTTAAGTTTATGCCTGTAGGTCGGTATAAGATCCAAATCTGCTTGTAGAACAGAGTGATATGCATCCTTTATTGTGGTGTAACAGTGATCCAATATATTACTGTCTCTGGTGGGACATGTAACATGCTGTCTGTATTTTGGCAATTCACGGGAGAGATTGGCTTTATTAAAGTCCCCAAGAATGATTAAAACAGAGGCCGGGTGTTGTTCTGTCTCTGTGATCTGATCAGCAAGTTTCTGTAAAGCCAGGCTCACGTGGGCTTGTGGAGGGATGTAAACACTCACAAGAATGAACGAGTGAAACTTCCGCGGCGAATAGAACAGTTTGCAGTTAACAAAGAGCACTTCTATATCTGAACAGCACATCTTCTTTAACACAGTTACATCTGTACACCACCGTTCATTGATGTAAAAGCATGTCCTGCCGCCGCACTATTTCCCCGTTGATTCTGTGTCACGATCTGCTCTAAACAGCTGAAAGCGGGGCAGATGAAGCATGCTGTCTGGAGTGGCGTCATTCAGCCAGGTTTCTGTGAAACACAGAGCAGCAGAGTGTGAGAAATCTTTATTTGTCCGGGAGAGCAGAAGGAGTTTGTCCGTTTTGTTGAGTAGAGAGCAGAGATTTGCCAGATTTTGTCGTTGTGTCAGAAAACACAATGACAAATCAGACAAACCAGAAGAGGTAGGTATAGTTTGAGTCAGCACCTTTGGTTTGGGATTACTCACCGCTGACTGGACGAGACATCTGTCATTCAAGGTATACAGGAAGAACCAGCCGAAGAACAGCAGTCATGGTAGAAAGTTTGGAGATGGTATTAAAGTAGCTCAGTTTAAATGTATTGTATGAATAGCGCTTACTATGGAATAAAAAATACGGAGTGTCTTTTTACACTTTAGTGCAAACAGCCCACCTTGTTGCCAGAGGCTATGTAGCCTACCATGCAGCCCTTCAGCGTGTGATTGGGCTAGTCAACACTTTAAAAGTAGCTGTGAATAATTAGCTCTAGTGGTGCAGATGGTTAAGCTTGTGTGGTTGGCTATTTAAGGCGATTGACTGGGGTTTGATCCTGCCTTTTGCCAAACTTTGTTTTTCTCC